>NW_026136711.1:33199173-33279173 GCF_905237075.1 Dicentrarchus labrax
AGAGTGTGTGCTGCTGCTGTGCTCTGTTGTATGTTGTATGTGATTCAGAGGTGATCTGGTATTCACAGCCCATCCCGTGTCCCATTGGTCTGATTGATCTGATGTGTGTCTCAATCTCGAGACACACAAATGCCTGTTCAAGCATTAAAAAAGCATTCATCACACACACACACACACACACACACACACACACACACACACTATCAGAAGGTTTTGAGTATAAAAGGTCTGCAGACTGGTTTCTCTTTGCGGCAAACATATCGACCAGCCTGATTCATAATGTTTGATTCATAAGACTCTGGTTTCATACGCGTCATTAAAATATTGTATTTCTTCTGATGGCCGTGTCTTTTTTAACCCTTATCTTACAAGGACACAGTTCAAGATCAGATGTGCACTGTGCTGCTCTGAATTGGGTAAGAATAGATTTTATATTTATTTTAGAATTTACTGTTATGATTCTGTTCAGAATCTCATACAATGATAGAAATGTCTTCCTCAGATATTTATATTTAGAGAGAAGGATTAGTCACATATGCTCAAATGACTATTTCAGTTTACTGGAACATTCTCATAGAGCACAAAAGTGTTTCCACATATGCATACTTGAGGTGTGAAATTGATGCTAATACAACATTTGGCTGACTTTGTATTAGTAAGTTCTTCTTAAGTGAAAATAAGCAAACATTTATAATAAAATATTAAACATATATAGACTGAATGAGTGAGATGGCATCCCCAGTATTTGTTGCAATGAAGAGTTTCATTACCACACCTTTCACTTCTACGGCTGTAGTGTCACATCATCTAACTGTTGATTAAATATCCTTTATATCGATTTTAGTAGAAAATGTTTGCATCACATCATTTCCATGTCTGTTGAAATAATCTCATTATGGCTGGATTTAATGTGTGCACATTGTTCAGATGGTTAAGAGCTTTACAGATTGATTTTAGCAAGCTGCATTTATGGTCTGTATGCTGTTAGAAATTAGTTTGAACAGTTTAGTGACCATGGACAGTTGTATGTAGTTGTCTAAATGCCCTGACCAAGAATCTCATTGGTATTTGAATCAATGAAGACACTCAGTCACCAAATATTGATTTACCTACAGGGACACATTTTAAAATACACAGACTGAGCTGAACTGTGAAAATTTAACACAAGTAAAAGCGGTGTATGTGGTGTATGATCAAAAACACACACATTGTCTTTCACAGTGCCTTTAAAGTTGAATTTAGCATAGTAACTTCCAAACCAAAATGATTGTGTTCTGCGTTTAAATAAACGAGAAAGCAACAAAGTGGCACGTGTCCCTCAAACCAGCAGGATTTTAACAACAGTCACAATGAGACTGCACTGAAAGAGTGACAAGACATCAGAGCAAATTCAAAAGAGGGATTCACAAGAAAAGTATAAGGCACTCTGTGGGTGGTTGTCAGTCTCAGCATGTGAATGAGAGAATGTTGGATTGCAGAGAAGCAGAAAACACGTCGAATGACCTTAAAAGAGAGCAAGGGGAATCTGGAAAAGACTGAAAGGACAGAAGACTGAGGACAGGAACATGACAGCAGGCATTCAGAGGCTGAGCAATAAAGAAATGTACAGACATGGAAACTCAAAGGGACAAGAATAATTCATAGCAGGAGTTTTATGTAAGGTAGTTTAATATGAAAAGATAGAAGAGATGAAAAAAGAATCATTCGATGTTCTCAGAAATGAGAAGACACAAAACAGAAGAAACTTTCTTCTAACAAAATGTGAGTTTAAGAGGAGGCAGTTATGTTGTCTCTTCTCAAAAGTGTGATTGCATGATGGTTGACTCATGCTCCCTGAACTTTAGTTCCTCTAGTTTGCTGGCTCCAGAGGAAAATACTTTTCGGACAAAGAAGTCTGCAGAGAAATACTGGACATAAAATGAGAGGATTAAAGTGTCTTTTTATGATCTGTGATTGCTAAGAAACCTCTACATAGAGCTACATAGTTGCAGCCCTACCTTTAGGGTTTTCATAGAGCTGCTTATCGTACAGATAAAAAAAAAAAGAATAATCTAAAATTCCTTATCATCAACATTAAAAGAAAAACCGTTAGCTAGCCATGATTATGTAAGAAACATTAGTTCCCAAACTCATGCCACTACAATGATGTGAATTTGGAGAAAAAAATATTTTTCTTTGGTCACTGTAATGTACAAATGAGCTGCCTCACTTGACCACAAAGGGTTTTCATCCGTGCTGCAAGGAAAGAAGGGCAACTCTACACTTATCAACTAAACTGGGAGCTTTTACCAGCCAGAAATGGCCATTTTGTACCATCATGTGAATGGTGCAATTGCTCTTAGCATGGTGGAAACAAGATCCTTGACAAGTGAAAGCCTCCTTTACACTGTGCAGCATGATGATGAAAAGATGCTGTTCTGGTTCAAGATGTTCGGCTCATACGTTTTTGTCAGAGCAACAGGAAGGTGCGAATGGACCCAAAGCAAGCACAGGATGAGGAGAGCAACAGGGCAAAATAGAGAGAAATTGTGATTTACTGAGTCAAATCTCAGTCCCAAATGTCTACCATACCCGAGCATCTAGATTGTCAATCAATGGTAGTATAGTATAGTCAATATAGTTTTCACCCATTTTCTTAAAGGGTGAAAGGTTATTTAACGTTGAACAAAGGCAAATTATTTAGTTACCAGGTAAGTTACTTTTAAGAAGATAGCTTTGAAGGCACCATCTTTGCTGTAATTTTCCTGATGTTGAGCATAGTAATAGGTTTACTCACAATTATAATTGCAGTGATTCAGCGAGACAGTTTTACGGTGGCATTACAACCCATCACACAATTCAAATAAAGTAAAACTCAATCCACTTTTCAAAACCACTAAATTGTGAACAGTGAAAATACATGACTTTGATTTGTAAAGTCAATTAAATTGTCCATTTTACTTTCATCCAATAACTTCCAGCATTGTGCTTATCCGTGCACAAATGTTCAGGTCAGATATGTTCCTCTTAAGTGTACTTCACAATATGTTAAGATAAACTTAATTTGGACTTGTATAGACATATCGTGCATTTCCTGATGAAGTCTGTTGTTGAGCAAAATACTGCTAACAAGATAACTGATAACAAGAAAGACCAAGGCTGTAGGAAAAGTGAATTATTATTTACATCAATGATTTGGTTTGGATAGAAAAACTTAATTAAAATGAAAATCACTCACAATAGGATTCTTTTGGTAACTATTATTAGATTGTTAGTCTTTAGATGAAAATGCTTTTGTATCATGTAGTCATTTCTATCCTTAGTTCCACTCAATGAAAATGTTATTCAACTTTTCTCTTCAGCATTTGTTCGGACTGTGTTTGTTCTTTGCTGTGATACGTCTGGTCGGGTTAGATGGTTGATTAATGGTTATTTGTTCCAAACAGGTCAGCAGGGTGCAGGTCTTAAAAAACCTGATCCACGCATCACTTTACCTATGATATTTATTACCTATTTAGGGAAAAAATTCAATTTTTTGAATGACCGAAAGTCCACCACCAACCTTGTAGTCCCATTTTGTCTCATCAGCGTAAACTAAACATACAGTTTTTATTATCAAAAAATCTATTTTCAGCTTGTCATTATCTCGTCTTTGTCACAGAAAAGGGGCCCTTGGCGAACATTTTTCGTCATAGCTTTCGTTAATAAAATGCCCACTGCTGTATGTCCTGACATTTTGCTGTGGTCTGCAGAATATAATTCTGGTGGAAGTCAGTGTCATCAGAGGAGGGTTGAGAGAAAAGGCTCAAAATATCAACATCTAGTGCAGGAATGCGGATATAAAGGATGTTAAGTCTAGCTGTTCCCTGCAGAGGTCAGTTGCAGAGGCTCCTCTGCGGTGTCTGTATGGCGATTTCATGGCTCTGGACAATAAAGCCAGAAAGGTGTCGCTTGGTAAACGGGGCAGAAAACAGAGAGCTGGATTTGGAGTTGGTAGAGTAGCTTCAAGTTGAGTGCGGGCAGTGACTTGGCTCCTGACTAAAGGCTACAGTTACCTCATCAACAGGCAACCGGAAAGAGCAACACAGACTTGTGACATGTTATTTGCTTTTCAACACAATGTGCTTATTTAACAGTACAGATCTGGACTGTTATTTATAACACTCCACCTGCAAAAACTCAGCTCTGAACAGTTTTTGGCGGTGTTTGATGCAGGAAGGATGCACTCTCTTAACTGCATCTAAACTGCTTGGCTCGGCAGAATGGTGAAGCAGTGGTGTCAGCCAAGTCAGTATATACCCAGCAGGTGAATTAAAAATCTATCTTTATGGAGCAACACATTAGCCAACGCTCACATTACCATCCTTCACTTAAAGATCTACTTTATAAGAAAGGGGGAGATGGGGTGAGGAAAGAAGGTGCTGTGATGTAGTATATAACCCTCAGGTGAATTAAGTCTTTATAGAGTGCTGCATATTAGCCAACATTCACATTAGCATCTGCCTCGTATAAAGAAGAGAATGTTGGGCGAGGAAAAGGTACAGAAAAGATACTGAAGGAAGATTTATGTAGAGCGGGTGAATTAAAAGTCCATCTTTACAGGGTAACATATTAGCCAACACTTACATTATCATCCCTCACATAAAAATAATTTATAAGGAACAGAGGAGAGGTGGGAGGAGAAGAAGTGAGGAGAGGAGATTACAGGAGGATGCTGTTGCACTTTGAAGAGGTAATGCCAAAGTTAAAAGCTGATATTTATAGAGACAAGGATCAGAGCCAATATTCACATTTTATGTTTAGGGAATATTGAGTTTAAGGAAATATTTTCAATGAAGGATAGCAGAGATGGCAATACAGAGGAATAGGGGAGATAAAGGAGGAGAGAAAGGGAATGAGACACAAAGATCAAGGAAGAGCAGGGAGGATGGCAGAATGTCAAGGGAGCGTGTTTGTGTGTTCTGACAGGCTCTCTGCAGCAAAGCAATGATGCTAACTTAAGAGAGAAAGATCAGTGGGGACGGATTGAAGAGAAAGAGGCTCATTTGAAACCAGAGACAGATAGACTGGGGTTCACAGAACCATGGAGGTCACACACACAAACACACACACACACTAACAACATTGGATGAGTGAGGGAACAACTGCTCCACTGAGTGTCGTTTATGGAAGAAGAGGTGGGCATAGAGAAATATTATCCAAATGAAAACAGGGTGATGAATTGTTGGAAAGCCTTGAGAAGTAGGGAAGGAGTGATTAGAAGGAAGATGGAAGGAGCGAGAGAAAAGGAGGAGGGGAGGCGCATGATGAAATCAATCATTATCAAGGCTGTGTCCTCGCTGCACCTCGAGCAAAATGGAGAGTTCATTTTAGCTCGCCTCCTCGATCTACTCTTCACATCGCTCTCACAAATGTGCCACGCTAGAGGAGGCACATGGCTAAAATCGTTGTTAGATTCCCGGAGCCGCCGGAGCGCCGGTTATGGGTGAAATGGCCTGAATCCTATTTTGAGCGACGGCCGCCTGGCAGCCGGCTGCAGCATCCACTACAACAGCGGAACAACAATGGAGTGTGGAGCTGATGGAGGCGGTTTTGTGTGATTTCCACAAAATGGAGAAGTCACAGCAATCGTTCAGTTAGACTTGCCAGGGCTTCATTTGTGTCAGATGCTTCCAGAATAACATCCTCAGGACACAACACTTATGTCAAATCAAAATCTGTTACTACATTTCTGAAATATTTAAAGTCTGTCCTGGCAGTCTTTTATTATTATCTGAAATTATTCAACTTATTCAACATTATTTACCTTAGTAGCATAGTAGGCTGTTGGGCTTCACCCCTAAAAGTCAATGATTTGAGTCATCAGTCACACAAAGTCGATTTGCAATTTGTCAGTGGAATCACTGCACATTTTTTTTGCAGGAGCTACAGCATGGCTGGCTGTAAACTTTACAAACCGAGTCCTGGCTCAAAATGACTGAACCATAAAACGAACTGTGATGGAAGTAGAAAAGAGTAATGGAAACAGAGGACAGCTCGACTTGTGTCTGCTGGCTGCCCTGAAGTTCTGGTGCTGATGAAATCAGCTACAGTAAACTCCTTTTGAACCAGACGCTGATACATCCTGCTCTACGGCTGCCCAGTGTGACTGAGTGCTCGGCTGACAGAGCAAACAGCAGCCCGGCCGGAGAGTGGCTCTGTGGTGCCCTACAATTTTATAACTGATCTATGACCAGGTTGCATGCTTTTACCCTCTGTGCTTGGGTGGATATTTGCACATCACAGATGATGAACAAAGGCATTAAAATGTGAATCTAATGTAGGCTGCTACAGGAGTTTTGGGTGGGTGAATAATACATTTTTCACGTATGTAGGTAAGGTGTATTAAAGACATCATATATAATGTTGAGTGTTTTTAAAAATGGAAAATATCTATAGATAAGAAAAAAACATAATGCAATGAAGACACATGACAAATGAATACACCGAAGAGCCAATACATCAGTTTGAAGTGCCGACCCTGAGTCAGCCATACTCAGTCAGACTGAAAGCCATCCAAACTCACTTTGGTGATCAACAGGGGGGCTTGAGGCTGCACAGGTGGTGATATTTTTGTTTTTCTATTTTGAAACCTGTATTAAAGACTTTCTATTTTTGTTCAAATTGGATTTTGATTTATTGGGAATCATACTGGGTATGGCAAACTTTCATAAAGGTTTCTCCAAGTGGCTTCTAGTTGTTTTCTTTTAGTAAGTAATACTGCCAATTAGAACTGTCATTATTGTCAGCTATTTTGTTCATCAGCACTGTCATAACTGTTAGCGGAATAGCCAATCTATGTAGCCACTACTGTTTGCAATAAAACAACTTTAGCAAACAATACTTTCCATAGAGCTGTACTGATGTACTGCTTCAAGCTGTTATATTTTAGTTGAGACTATATTCCAGAGTGACGGGAACTAAAAGAACAGTTTGGGATTTAACGTCTTGCTTAAAGACTCTTAATAACAATAGTTATGGATAAATGAGCTGCTGTGAACGTGTAAGGTAGAGGACATCTTTTTAATCAGTGCTGTAGCCTCAGTGTTTTATCTGTAAAGAGGAGGCCCAGGAGCACAGAGACCGGTCTGGATTGGATGGGTCAGGAAAGTCAAAAAAGTCCAAAAGAGCATTCAAAACCACAGAGCTGTGGGGCTTCATGGCTTCCAGCTGGGTGTGTACGTGTTATCTATCTTTTATATCGGATGTGACACTTGAGGGTCGAGTAGTCTATATTATAATGCCCACAGCAATGGGATTCTTGATTATCTGCTCTAATGTCACCACACATCACAAACCATCACTTTCATAATTGCTAGTTTTATAAATAAACTGTCCCTAAATATTGAAATATAAAAATCTGACGAGCAAAAACAAGGTGTTCTTACAACGCCATTAGCAACTGACGGAAACGTATTGTTTCAACTATTAATTATCTACCAAATAAATAAATAAATCAATAAAATGAAACCACAGGCAGCCTGAAAGATATCAACCAATACTGAGAAATATTTATAATAATGCAAGTTGGCAGGTAATTAACATGCCCAATAACCTGGACAGATGTTTACAATAATTACACCAAGGTATTAAACTAAAGCTGATATTAAAATCAATCATGTGCTACAAGTAGCTGCTTTAAAAGGATTATTAGTCCTGAGCAGGGCTGTAGAAGCTAACATGAACAGAAAGGTGAACACAGAAGGTGTGGAGACACGCACACACACCAACACTGCCAGTAGCCAGCAGGCTTTTGAACATCTGTCATACCTGCCTGCTCCAATCCCATCACACACTGAGACACATACATCACACACACACACACACACACACACACACACACACACACACACACACACACACAAAGCACCCTGTGAATGGTTGTGACAGCTCAACACAGTGCCACTAGCCTAGAAACACATGTTCCTTTCTACTATGCACACAAACCAGCACACTGACCACCTCCTCTGTCCCACTTCACTTCACATCAACCATCTCTGTCTTTCCCTCGACCTCTTTGTCCGACTTCAATCACTTTATTCACTACCACTGTCTGCTTGTTTCTTCCTCCTCATCTTCTGCTAAAAAAACGGTGGCTATGTCCATGTGCAGGTACAAGCCGTACACAAAATGTTCACTGATTTGAGATGTACTTCAATCTTAAGTTTTGTCTGAGCAAAATGAGAGTTTGAAGGGTGTGTGTACAGCATCAAGCAAAGCAAAAGAGCCTCAGGTGAGCAGGGCAGGGACTACCGGTAGCTGACAGATTTTTTGGGAGGGGGGGGGTTAATAAGGAAGAGAAAGAGAAACTGATGACAACCTATAGTTTTAGTTTTGTCAACAAAGCCTCGGAAAAGACCCAAAACCATCACTGAATGGATCCTACTAACAAGTCTGCAAATCATATTCCTCTGTATGAGTGGAAGAGAGTTCCATTGTTGTGCAAAAACTATTAAAAACACATCAGTGAGTCATCCTGTTGCACTGGGTCACATGTTAGTTTTTACTTAAAAATACACACTAAATCAAATAATCTGGATTAATCTGCATTTTAAAACAGTGTTTAACAACGTACTCCCATTTAAATGACATTTGCTGAAAACTAGTGCACAGATGTTTGAGAAATCAAACACACTGTGAATCAAAGGGTAGATGCAGCTTGTGCAGAATCTTTTTTCACACCGACACCTTCACTCTTTCACCAACTTCTTCTCTTCTCACCCCACCATTGTCTTACTCCCTCCATCTCTACTCCTCTAAGCAAAAACAAATCACTGACAAAAGCCTTTTGTCTCTTCTTCACATCAGAAAACGCTCTTGAGAAAATGGTTGAGTGAGAACGACAGAAAAAAAGAAAAAATATAAAGACAGGAAAAGGGGAGGAGAGAAATGGAGAGGGGGAAAAAAAGATAATTTTGGTAGAAGAGGGACAAAGGAAGAAACATAGAAATAAAGAAAGAAGAGAATGTGATCCAAAAGTAAATATGAAAGCAGACAACAAGAGACAAGGAGAAAGAGGGATACAACACAGTCAGGAAAACAGAAGGAGAGGAGACATGTAGGAAATAGGTCAAAGAGCAAAAGAGTGACAAGGAGGAAACAGGAAGAAGTAGAAAGTAGCACAGGAAGAGTGTGAGGAAGTGAAAAGAGAAATGAGGGAAGGAAGCAGCTCAATTAAAGCAAGAAGGAGAGAGGTCAGAAGAGGAAGAATTAATGAGGAGAGAAAGAAAAGAACAGCTAAACAAAAACATCAACAGAGAAAGATGGAAGGACATTTTGTGGAAGAGAAACGAAAGAGGAGTGGGGATGATGGCTTCCTACTGGGTTAACTCAAAACACACACACACACACACACACACACACACACACACACACACACACACAGTCCATCTGAGATCTGATGGGATGTCACTTTATCAAATGAACTGCCACTTGTTGTGTCCTAACACCCCCGGTGGGATCCTCATTATCGGCTATGATTGCCCCCACCTAACCTCCCCTATCTCCTCCTCCTCCTCCTCCTCCTCTTCTCCTGCAACCCCCGCACTCCACCTCTCTCCTTCATCACCGGGGCACCTTCTTAACATCCCAATTATCATCATCTTTGATTTGTGCTCTCGTTCTCAAGGAGAAATAATTGGAAACAGTTTCTCTTTCCTTTTCTCTTCTTTTTTTTCTCGTGTTCTTTTGCTCATCTACCTTCTAGCTTTCTGTCTCCAAATCAGATGATTCAGACCTAACTATAGCCATATCCAAACCATATCCAAACCATATCCTAACCTTATCCAAACCAGAGTTCATTTAGCTGTATTATAATCTCTCAATGTCAATGTTCTATTGGAGTATTCAGGACATATTTTTAATATATAAAAATGGGTCCACAATGGATCCCTAATCCTCAACGACAGAAGCAAGAATAAAAAGAACCAACCGACTATCAAAAAGAAAAGTAAAGAAAGGAAACAACAGCAACCTTAACAGGGAATTAAATAACTGGAATACAACCTAAAAGAATGACAAAAAAGAGAAAGAAAGAGAAAGCTTGGAGACCAAAAGAATAAAAAGAGGTGTCACTCACCTGCACATTTAGTCCTGGTGACCAGAGGCGGCCCCGGCGGCCCTGTTCCTCCCTCCCCAGGTCTGGACAGCAGGACCTTGATCTCGTACTCCACATCTGGATCCAGGTGCCACAGTTTATAGGTGGGGGAGTCCACCACGTGGGTCTCCGCCCAGTTCCCTGAAGTTGTGCGGTACTCCACCTCCTTCAGGATGATCGGCCCGTCGCCGATGATGCTGTTGGCGTTGGGTTTGATCCAAAGGTAGGTGGCGCCAACTGCGAGAAGCTCAGGCGGAGCAATTGGGGTGGGAGGAGCTGGAAAGTGGGAACAGAGGTGGTTAGTTAAGTATAGATTCCGATTTTTCTATTGAAACAACTGCAAAATTGTAATAGCTGCGACCACGCACACACATGCATCTATACGTTCATGCATTCACACACACGCAACCGTATTCCAATAGGCTGCTACCATTACCACGCCATCTTTTAGCTATTTGACATGAACACAAACACACACCTTCGCACAAACACACTTGACCTCAATTTCAGCCTTCGCTGGCAAAAACTGTGGCCGCCAAAGGACTGACCGACAGTGCGAGCTACAGAGCTGCTAGTTGCGGCTAAAATCAATAAAATATCCAGCTCAGTCACAGAGCCAATCAGAAAACAAATCATATCACCTTGTTATGACTGTGGCCCCATCTGAGCTTATCTCCGTTAGAATTAGAATACATTACAAAACTCATCTCCCCTATAATCTATATTAAAATCCAATCAGCGGTGCTTAAGTGCGTAATACTCGAATGAAAGAATGTTGCACAACCCTTTGGGTGTTCAGTGTAATTTTCAAAAATAACAAACACAATTTGAAATTCATCATTTCATTACGTGTTGTTTTATATACCACCTGCTATTCAAGATGTTTTTAGGCCTCGATTGATTCCCCCAATAAAAATAACCATAAACACGATGAAAGAAAGTTAGGAGTCCAATATTTTCAAGCTCATATTGGTATCAATCAATACCAATATCAGTACAGTCTGGCATGGCTTCATCAGTACCCAATTTTACACCAGTCACAGAATAAACCTTTAGACACTCATACTGTAAACCCTTGGAATATGTTGTATGTTACTGTGAAAAGGATCAGATGTCAGTGTGATCTATAGGAAGCAACGCTTATTCTGCCACCACAGCCACTAACTGGTTACAATGTGATGCAAATGTAAAGTGGAAGCAGACACAGTTTAACTTCTGCATTGAATTTGCTGCCAGTAAAAGCTAAAAAGGAGACATTTTACAGAGTGAATTCTCCACCTTTAGCACTAATCCATCACATTGTTGACATGTTGCTGACAGCTACTTTGCCACTAGACTTCCACATTATGCTACTTTAAAATAATGGCCTCTGTCAAGCCTAAAAGCATAGGAAGTTTTATTACTCCCCCTTTTTTTTCAAAACCAAACTCCAGACAGCAGCTTCTCTTCAAAATGAGATAACCAACATCCACATGAATAGTGAGACCTCCACGAAATGCTACACAAAATGCTAAAACAAAAAGCTAAAAATGCACATAATGAAAGCTGGTAACTAAAAGGAGAACCTCACACATGTACTTCACTTGTACTATATTATTGTATTTAATACTTTCAGTATCCCAAATCCACAGGTGAATATTCTTACTCTATGTATGAATGTAATGAGAGGGTGAATGTGAAGCTGTACAGACAGTACAATATATAAAGGTGGACGCCCATGTAGAGCCAGTGGTTTGTCCATTCTGGACTACTGTAGAACCAAAGCAGTTCAACATGGCAGCAACTATTCTTTCTATTTTCAAGTTATTACACACTAGTGAGCTATAACTAATATATGCCGTTTCTGCCAATATATCATCTTGAGCGTTACACACTGGACCTTTAAATTAAACAATGTGGATCCACTGTATAAGGGTTGCTTGCTGTTGAAGGCCAGGTGGTAAAATACAAGCCTGAATCCCATGCAAGGCTCTCTGCAACTCTATATTCTCTCTACAGCAACGAGAGGCAGACTTAATGGTGCTGACTAACAAAATGATGTCAAGACACAGCAACCTGAATCTGAAAGACACTCAGTTGAAGAGCAACAGGAACAGATGGAAACAATGACAGGGGAATTATTTGTGGAGTTTTCCTGTTGGTCATCAGACTGTGACAGTGGGAATCCTGCTCATCAGCATGAACCGAGGTAATTACCGCAGACAGCTCCAGCATTTCTGATGGTCCCAGGATCAGCACCTTGGCCGGCGGTCGCAATGCGCTCATTCGTGAGCAGAATGATATTCGACAGAGCACACACATCATTCTAATACCGCTGGCCAAATTTACATTGAGGTTTTTGAAATCAAATTACCTTTCATCTCTTTTTTCACACATTCCAATGCCCACGAAACAAATCACATTATTATTCATCAATCCCTGATACTCAGGAAAAGGATGTATTACAATATCACAAAATCCATAAACTGATTATATTGACAGCTTGGGAGGAATTTATGCTTAAAAAGAAATGCATGTACGATGGAGGACTGGCCATTCAAACATGCCACTGTGCACAATGTTTTCACAATGAACTCTTCACTCCTCAGCTTTTCAGACAACTGCAACTAAAAGAGTCATTTTAAGACTGAAGTTTCTAAGTATAAATCTTGTTTTTTTTCTCTGTGGCTGCTTTGTCAGTTGACAGCTACGTTATACTAGCTAAGAATAATGGCCCCCTCTCCTCCCGCTGTCTAAAAGCAAAGTCCTGATCTCACTCTGCAAGTTTTTTTTTTGTTTTTTTTTCACTTTCCTCAAGACTGCATTAGAATATGTATGGTGGCTGCGGGACCGATGAATCAACTGTCAGTCACTGCACACTCATCCATCTCAACTATATGGAGGCTGTGAGTGTGTGAGCCTCTGAGTCTGTGTATTTCGTGAGAGTGATAGACAATGAGAATCTCTCAGAGAAGGTGCATGTGCATTGCATGCATTTGAATGCATATGTGTTCAAAACGAAGTGGTTCACCATCTTAACATTCATGAACCGTTGTTGTTGTGATGAAGTCCCAACATTTCCCTCCCAAAAGTAAAAAAAGAGAGCAGGAAAATAAAATATCCTCATCATCCTGAAATACAGAATTTTGTTAACAAATGCTTCAGTTATACTTAAAAGTTCTGTTTTTGTGTCACATTTTCTAAATGGCTTCATCTCTGTCTTAATAAAAGTGCACTTTACTTTTTCCAGGAAAATGTTGAGGGTGATTCACTGGAAGTTGGCAAACTGTTCTTATCCTGTTGCAATTTCCTTCACTTGCTTTTAAAAGAAAGGTAGATTTAATAAAGATGTAGAGGATGTGTTTCACATGTAAAAAAAAAACATTCAAAAATCTGAAGCACACCGACATGATTTGCAATATAAAGTGTACATAGTTTGTTGTAAATAGACTAAACATGACAGATCTTTGCCACCTTCCTTCAACCACTGCCTCTTAGCTGTGTTTTACAACTGCTTTAACAGAGACTCAACTCTTCATTAACATCATTTAGTCAACAAATTCTCCTGATGTTACTCCACAGGAAGATAAAGAAAGCTCGTTCAATCACCCCCTTCCTCCGTCTGTTTCCTCCCACCATCCCACCATCCCTCCCTCTGCCAGCTCGTTTACAGCGGAGAGTTACAGAGGCCACCCAGTGACACACAACCTGGCACCCACGATGACATGTGGGTAGCACACACACATACACACACACACCCACACAGATGCACACATTTGTTGATACAAAATAGACACACATACTTGTCCCTATTGTATGTATTTGAATACATCCACACAAATTCAAGCCCGTGCTTACATGTACACATACAGAGATTCACGTAGCTGACGCACATTTGGAACTGGAGGCTAGCCCGGAAATACACACACAAACAACTACTATAAGCACACAGACATGTTTTAATCTGTAAAAGCACAAATCTGTTGACACACATACACACCTCCTCTCACGGATACAGAACACACTGATAGCTAATCAACTACAGTTGGCCTTCATACAGTGATGCTAATGAAGTGTGAAAGGAGGGATAAAGAAAGGAGGGTAGAAGAAAGAAGGATGTTGGAAGGGAGGGAGGGAGGACGGAAGGAAGGAAGAAAAGAAGGAGGGAGCACAAGAGGAAGGTTTTCAGGGATGACAGGAACCATGGATGGTGGAAGAAAGATTTGGTCAAGTAGGGAGGAAAGAGTGGAAGAAGAGGGAGGGAAAAAAAGAACTATGAACTAAAGCCAAAACTGAGGGAGTTGAGAGTGCTCGTTAAAAGAGTGGAGGATGGTTAGGAAAAGGATGGGCTTAGTTCTGAACCTCAAAGTTTGAGTAGCAATGCAACAATTCAGCAGCACTAACGGCACCTGCAGAAAAGTTTACAGCATAGCTACAGAAAGTACTTTTTTTTTTTTATGCTTTTCCTGATTGGCTGGTAGGCATCTGTCTCAAACATATCCAAAAACATAGACATGAATATGAACTAGAAGCGAGGAGATGTCTGCAGGAGTCGTCCTCCCACAGGACACCGTTTTGTCTCTGCAGACACTTGCACTGTAGTCAAAAAAAACAAAAAAACAAAAAACCAAGCAGGCCTCATGAAGTTTTAAAATGGGATATAGCAGGAGTACAGCACTGTAACTGTGGGCCAATAAAGACTGTGTGTGTGTGTGTGTGTGTGTGTGTGTGTGTGTGTGTGTGTGTGTGTGTGTGTGTGTGTATATGTATGTGTGTGTATATGTGTGCAGCAGTCCTGGCCCCATAAAGGTTTTATCTTGCGTATCCTGGGGCCTTGTTGTCGGAAGACGCATCGCACACTCAAAAGCGACCTGTGTTACTACACCCTGAGGGAACAGTATATAGATCTACTTTTTTACTGCACTGTATTACAATCCCAGCATGGTGTTTGAGGATGGAACATAGTGTGTGTGTGTCAAAAATATAAAGGATAAAAGAGAAAAAATGAGAGGCTAAGAGTCTTATCTTGTGTGCTTTTGAGTGTGTGTGTGTGTGTGTGTGTGTGTGTGTGTGTGTGTGTGTGTGTGTGTGTAGTATGTCTGAGTGTATGTTTGTGTGTTAATGTACAGAAAAAAAGTGTCTGATTCATTTTTGTCTCTGTTTCGGTGAATATCTGTGTATTATGTTTCGTTAAACTTGTATGTGTGCCTGTGTGTGTCTGTGTCAAGGTGTTTAAGTTTAACCTTGTGTTCAATTTTGATTGTGTTAGTAAATCTGGCTAAATTATGGAAAATGGTCAATCTGAGTGATGATGAGTAAGAAGCCAGTGTGATGAAGAAGAAAAAATGGAAAGTAGACTCAGCCTTGTTCTCAAAATGGACTGCTTTAAAACAGACCAATTTTTGATTTGCCAAGTGCAAAATTGGTGGCCACTAACACATCTGCTTCTCCCCGGCAGTTGTGATGAAAATACAGAGACAGAGGCGACATTCACTTCGAACAGCTGAATGAATTTTGGGTTAGATTTTGAAATGTCACTAGTAATAAAAATAACAGATAATAACGTAATTCTCAAAAATAATCATCAATGCAAAAAAAGTGCAGATATTAAAAAAGAGAGCATTCATGAATGACAAATGTGACTTTAGAGCTGTTGTCTGATCACTCAAGAGAGGACAATTCCTTCAGGACAATAATGGAAAACCTACTCACTACAAATAATGTGCATTTGAATTAATTCAGACTTTATTATTACAAGGTAGGCTGGCTGAGCATGTGTAGTTAATCATTGGAGCAGGTATGAACTAGCATTGAGGAGCCGCAAAGATGGCTATCATGTATACCAGTCAGGTAAAAGCCCAAATTACATTATCATACAGTATATGATGTAGTGGTGACTATGGTAGATCGGTATATTAAACACAACCTATCCTCAGGGTGGAGGCAGCATCCCTACATGTCACCCACAAGTTTTTTTTCTTTTTTATTTTTCGTTGAACCTTCCCCCCTGCCTCCTCCGAAATACCACGAGGCAGGGTTTCTTAACATTGCAACTGTGTCGTGGTACGGCTCCGTGATCCACGCGTCTTCAAATCCCACCGAGAGTGTTTCAGAAGCGGATCGTCTTCAGAGCGTGTTGCCTGCCATATGTTGTTTACTTGTGTATTTTGTCTTTAAAAAGGCTGACTTCTGGCCGGGTGCCACAACGTTGATCTAGTGTGAAATTTGATCCGGAGTCTGCACACTGTATTTTATTTTGTAAACTAACCAGATTCTTTATGCTGTTTCTGCGTCTAACTTCCTGCCAGTGTGATCTGCTCAGTGCTGCTTGAAGCGAGTGGTCGCGCCTTCCATCAAAAGTAGACCAGACGCGTATTCTACACTGATCAGAGCAGAGGGCTGCTTCTGCGACACCTAGAATATGCATCTGATGGAATTTATAGCAGTGCCTTGATTGGGCACATTCAGCTCCAGCAACCGTGGCAGAGCCTGAACGTGTCGTGGCCACATCTGGTGGAATTTGGGGGTCAGATTTAACTTGGGGTTATCAAGGAAAGTCCGGATTGACAAACTCGGATTGCCTACACTGGTGTTAAACTGTACTATGATGGTGATTATTTAGTTTAGTGTGTGTCAACTGAGGTTGTGCATATTTGCATGAAAGGGGTTTGTTCGGTAGAGCAGGATGAGTTTTTTAATAATGGCTTGTGCTCCGTATATGTTCCCAGAAGTTAGTAATAGTGTATTAATTTAAAACTTCTCTGTGCCTGAAATCAGGCACTAGAGGATTTTGACGGTCTCTTTACACCCTTGCCCTCCACAGTGAGCCTCTTACATTTTGTACACCAACGTCTTTTTGTTTTTTGCTCCACTAGATTGTGAGTGGAGGAGAGGTGGTTCCTGAAGATACCTGGATAAGCCAGTTACCTAATTTCATAGTACAGCCCTCTGATATTTACATTTTCTGACCCTCTCAACATGAAAACCATGGTTTTGGATTTTATGGATGATTGGTGTATATTATTCTCAATTCCTGCCAATAGATACTCCTTAATGTTACACACAGGACCTTTAAGCCCTAGGCCACCATGGCACTCAACCCTCTGACTGAGCTGTCTCTACTGTGACACCAACTGTTCTCTGTCTCTGAAACCAATTACAGGAATCCTTTCCAAAATGATCAAAGATAACAAAAGAGTGAAACACTAAAGGACGGTGTGTAGTGGAAAGGCAAGGGAGAGAGAGAGTAGTTGAAATTATGTTAGAAAACAGAGGAAGTTAGTGAGGTGGGCAATCAAGATAGAACAAACGTAAAAGGGGAAGAGAGAGCAAAGAGTCAGTGTGGCTATGGTTATGAGGTCCTTCAAATCTAAATTGTTCTCACTTCATTTCACTGTCGGCTTCTTTCTGTCTTTCAGAAAAAGAGGAGGTAAAAAAATAAATAAATGAAGAAAAAAAGGTGGGAAGAGGGAAGAGTAATAGTTGTTGGTAATATTAGTTTTTTTTTATCATTTCTTCTCTGCTGGTGGTTTATAACATGCCTTATAGTGTGAGTGTGTATTTCTGTTTTTTGTGTTTGTGGCAAATCCAAAAGTGCTATCAAATCTTTCTAAGCTCCGCCGGGTTCTCAGAGAGAAAGATTCAGAGATAGAGAAAGTGAAAACTGTGCGTGTGTGTGTGTGTGTGTGTGTGTGTGTGTGTGAGAGAGAGAGAGAGAGAGAGAGAGAGAGAGAGAGAGAGAGAGAGAGAGAGAGAGAGGACTCAGCCCACCAGAGAGGAGAGAAAAGATAACACCAGGTGGCGGAAAAGATGGAAAAATCACTTGCACCGAAAATGACAATCGCTTCACCAAAATCAGTTTTCTCCCATTTCAGCTGTGGGGAGGGAGAGTAATGATGGTCAGGATGATAAGAGAGAGTTTTTTTTTTTGTTTTCCTCTTGTCCGTGTACTGTCACATCTCCCTCCATGTTTATGCGAACTAGAAAGCTCATTCACACATTTTCTGGTTTGTTTCTGTTTCTCTAACTCAAAGGAAAATACTAGTTCCTTACAACTCTTCTGTTTTCCATAGTTTTGGCCACTGGTTTAATTAAAATGTGTGTGACTCCCTTTTTCTTTCTGCAATTAAATGTATGGAATTATCCTTTAACCAAAGTCAGACAAAGTCTAGAATGCCTCTCTTATGCAGTTTGAAAGTATCTATTTTGGGAGGACTAGTTTAATTTTCCTCATGGTTGTTTTTGTGTCTGTTAATTATGAAACCAATTTATTCCACTACTGACCAGTTCATTAGAATTTTATTGTTCAAAACATCTAAAGTTGGAAAACAGCCTCATTTTTTTCTCTTCTCTCTCTACATATTTGTTAATTCTTCCCTCTTCTCTTAATCTTTCTGTATGTTACTGTCTTATCAGTAATACATTCCAGGTCTATTTCGCAGCTCCTTGAACTCAGCAGTTCATCTCATAACGAACAGATAAGAGCGCGCACACACACACATACACACAGACACACACGATCCAGCTCCGATATGATCAATCCAGCTCATCAAGTGTTAATAATAACCACCACATGCTGTGTGTTTGAGTGGAACATATTTATATTGGATACGTTTTATTGCAAATCACTGTACATCTGTTTGGCAGAAATGAAAAAGAGAAATCAAGTTCATCATCCAATATTTCTAGAATACAAATCACCCAGTGTGTAAAGTGTTGTCATTTTGTCAACCAATGGTTTGCATTAATGACTTCTTTTTGGAAAAACTGTAATTATGTAAATTATAGTCATATTTTGTCAGAGTTGGTGTCACTTCTAACCTCTAATTTTAGGGAAAAACACTGCAAGGATACAAAATCATTTTGCGTAGTCATTTTAAACCATATTCTCAAAAAAAAAACAGCAGTCAGGAAACCTTTGCTGACTACAGATAAATATCCAGAATGGCTCTGGTCAGGTGGAAATAAAGCAGACATCATTACATTAGAAAATACAACAGTTCAGTTTCAAATGTTGCTGTTTTGGTGCTTTGAGCATATAAAAACTAAACCGTATTGGGCTGAACTACAGTCACTTCAGAATGGACTGATCCAACCATTGTTTGGCACTTTTGGTGGAAAAGATTTCTGCACATGCATGAATCCACCTAACATGCCTGCGACCTGAGAGCCTGGCCCTGCATGCTGCAAATTTAATATTAGGTTGCTCCTGCCTCACCCGCGTGAATGCACTCAACCTGAGGAGAAAAAGGCTGACTCACTCGTCGACCCACTATACAAGGGACCTGCTGACTCGCCCTCCCATCATCATCATCATCATCAACATCCCTGTCTCCTGGCTTTGTTAACGTGTGAAAGGTCAGAGGTGGAAAGGTTCCAACTCTTTAGAAAGTCCAATGAAAGAACATTTAACCCTTTTAGGACTGTTTTGATGTGGTGCATATTCTAACTGCTCCTGCTCGTCTCTCTCAAACTCTCTCGTCAGGTGTGTCACATCAGCAGCTAATTAAGAGTCAGAACCCTCTTCCCATGTGTGGAGTCAGCTCTGACCTGCACTCCCGTCCTTCACACAACCTAATCTAACAAAAAAATGTATTACTCTTCTTTTTCCTTTCTTTCTTTTTTTCCTGTGCAATCTCTCAGTGTTATTTACCAGCTCAGAACTGCTACTGCCTTTTATATAAACACATTTCTCCAAGTCCTGGGGATTGAGTGCCCTCAGTATGCTGAGAGTGTGTGTGAGCGTGTGTGCATACACCTGTGAGTAACACACTCCATACTCCCTCAGGCCCATTACTTGGTATAATGAATTCAGCACTTGTACAAACACACACACGCACACACACACACACACACACGCACACACACACACACACACACACACACAGTGGGAACATTCTTCTCCACTGCCTGGTCACAAAGAATCAAATAATCAAAAGATTCAAAGCACAACAACACAGCCTCTATCTATCAGAGAGGACAGACAGGAGATGGGGAAGGATTTAGAAAGAAAGAAGGAAAGACATGAGAATAATATGGGGCTTGGGTTGGGGGGCACATAGTGTATTTCACACTCAAGGGAGCGCAAAGAATCATGGGGAGTAAGATCTAATTCCCCACTCTTCATAGCAAACTCACTGTGCTAGACACCTGCTACCTCTTTACACACACACACACACACACACACACACACACACACACACACACACACTCCTAAGAACAAAAACAGAATAACAGATGCACACACACACAATTATTAAAAAGCAGACATGAAAACACACATATTCATGCACACACACTCCAATGTGCACTCCAAGCCATCTGAGTCCACTTCTAGACAGAAAAATCACAATGGTTTCACTCCCACGAGTCTCTGCCTTCTCAAACAAAAGCAGGAGTCACGTTTTGTCATTGAATCAGTCCAGGTAAGCTCTGATTTTTTAAAATGTGGCACTGCTCACAGTCATCATTGTTAAGCTAATACTTACTCAGTTATAGACAGGGGCAATGTGTGGGATTCATTATTATAAATTATCTTTGAAATTATAATTTATGTTAAAATCTTGCGACATCCACACCCACCACATGTAAAAAATAGTTTCTGTGGTGGAAATTGACATGTCATAGTTGAAAAAAAAAATGTGTAGCTAATAGCAATAATAATGGCTGCATTCAGTTTAGTTGCTCCAGGGGCCTGATGTAATTCATGCATCCTCACTGGAAGGATGAGCTACCATTAATGTTATTAGTTACACCTGTCGTCCTATATGACAAATCAGATGCCTGGCCTAAAACAAGTAAGTACAATTGGCTTGGCTGGTTGTGCTTAAAGGAAGCCTGGTGTAATTCCTTTCATTCTTCCAGTTTGAAAACTGTGGACTCTGCTAGTTTGGTGCAGACCTAAACCCCCAAAAGCAGACTTTTTATTCAAAGGGGGATCTCTTCTCTTCTTTGTGGTATGAATAAAAGTCTGACCAAGCACACTCATGTCCTGTAAGTTCAAGTTCATGCTCTTCTTTGCTGCTGTCTTTTGAATTCAGTCTACAAAGCATCTAATGTAGAACTTGTTATGTCAGTATCTGGCTATCTGGCTTTGTTTATATAGCATCTTCCAAAACACAGTAAAAAAAATAAAGAATAAAAATAAGACAGTAAAATTAACTTAAATGTCATAAAACACATATGAAATGAACAAAAAAGACATTTAAAAAAGGGGTTTATTTAAAAGTGATTTCTTTGAGTTTAAATCTGGACCTTTAGACAACCAGGAGCGACACATCTGAGGATATTAGAGAGCCAGAAGGGACGTCAGGCACTAAAAGATTAGCTAGAAACCTGTGGGCTAGGCCTTTCAGGGCTTTTTAAGGAGTCAACAATATCTTGAAATGAATTCTAAAAGCACCATGTAGCCAGTGTAAGGAAGCCAGGATCGGTGTGATGTGATCCTATTTCTTAGTTTGTGTCAAATATCCTGGCAGTAGAGTTTTGGATGAGCTGGAGACGGAAGAGGGATTTGTTTTTTACTGATGCCAGAGAGCGAGGAATTACAGTTATCAAACTGACTAGTTGCATGAATATGCATAACAAACAGTTTTCAGATTTCTGGCAGAAAGAAATGGTCTGATCCTTGAAATGTTTCCTCGATGATGAAAACAGGATTGAACCATTAATTTAACATGTTTAACTAAGCTGAGGTTTTGATCGAAAATGACACCAAGAGCAGAAACTTACTTATTAATTCTGTCAACAATATTAAGGAGATGAGGGTCATAAAGCACCGGTGTCCATCACAGCCTGTGATTTTAAGCCTATTTCCCGAAATGTGCGAGATTGTGTCACATAACCACTTCAGTTCTGTCAAAGTGTCCATGAACACGACAGTAACTTCTACCTGCTCGCTTAAGCTGCTGAGGATAAAAGTCCCAGATAGAGACTAAACTCTAAACACAGACAGAGAGAGGTGGGAGAAGTTGAGGGAAATGGAGGACCGACAGCAAGAAAGAGCCTAAAAGAGATGTTGATCTTCTTAGTGTCACAAAAATATTCTCCAACAGTTTTTAATGAAATGAGAATTAGTCTCAAATCTGTCGGCTTCACTGGAGCGAAACAGCAGGACACTGGTAGTGGACGCGTCTCTCCTCCTCGTTTCTGTTTTACAATTTTGGGATTTAGCCGCTCTTATCCACGAGAACATACAGTGACACAGTTCTTCAAGATGGTGGTGCAGTGACAGAAACAGCTGATGGGATTGAACCTGTCAGCTTTGGCTTCTCTTCTTCTCTGGTTTGGTTCTTCTCTGTTTTTTACCGGTGTCATAAGCACGGTTCTACGCCACTGACATAATCATCTTATCTTTCATCATTTACATTCATCTTCCCTTTCTTTCCCTTCTCTTTCTTCTTCTTCCATTCTGTTTTATTCATATTTTTGTCAATATCTCTTTATTTTTCCTACTATGACGCCAGTATTTTCAACTTTTCACCTCCTCGCCGCATCCTCTCCTCTCTGCCGACCCTCCCTCTACTTCTTCTCTACCTTTTCTTTTTCTCACCTCTAGTCCTCCTCCTCGACTCACCTATCTGTTCATGCATTACTTATATTTCTCTTCAGAGATTCTGTGTGAAGTGTCCACTTTCTCTGAGACACACACACACACACACACACACACACAGATGCACATGCGCGCACACAGGACAGCGCACATGAAAGAGCAATGGACATGGAATATCAACGACATGACAAACCACCCAGCGTATACACAGCACAACACACACATACACGTAGACACACATCACCCCCTAAGGCAAGCCCTAAGGACCTGGTTAAAGAGGCAGGTGGAGTGCACACTGTATGGGTGTACATTTCCCTTCATACACACACACACACACACACACACACACGCCCTGATGCAGGCAGATAAACAAACTTGCACAACTTTTCACATAAAATGCATGTTGGTTCTTTCAAGTTTTCTTTCTCCTCAGGGAGAAAATCTTTTCCTTATCTTATGTATATTTCATAATTGTAGTTCATCAATATTTTTCTTCATTGCTGCAAGTATAGTACAGTGTGTCTATAACTAACTGACATGGACTCTTTGTGGATGGAAATCACATCTCTTGCTGCCTGTTCAGTTATGTTGTTATGTTTCTTTTTAAGAAGAATCAGAAATATTACGTCCTGTGTGCCTGAGAATTAGTTTTCCCAGACATCTAAAATGATGAGGGAACCAGGCCTTTTGTTTAATAGAGGGTTATATTAGACGTGATGCTTTATTCCAAAGCTTTCCCTGCTTTTATAAGTGTATTTTATTGTATTTCAGTAAAAAGCCTTCAGTTTTCTCATCTATTTCCACTTTAATTTGATGTTTTTATTTTCTCGAGATCTCGAGATAACGAAACTTTGTTTTCCCGAGATAACGATATAATTAATTCGAGATCTCGAGATAATGACTGTGATATGATAACTGCGGTCAAGCCAGCCGTTACTCCGATCTCCATGGTCAAATCAGCCGCACTTAAATTTCGAGTGTACAAGTATTCTCAGCATTATGGTAATTGCGGAGAAACAGCATATTCACTTCCGGTTTTCAAAATAAAGGTATTAAGAACAGTAAGCTATCAATTAAACCCACATTTAAAATAAAATATGTTACACTGAAGTGTTTCATGCGCCCGTGATGAATAAAAAACATACTTAATATCAAGCATTTTTACTGCACCAATGTGGAGAAATGCCAAAACAAAAGTTCCATATTTGTACCTCCAAGTGGCATCTTTTCTCATATTCGTGGTACTGTAAAAACATATTGCTCAATAATTCCTGGCTATGGATGGTATATTTGACTTCTACACATATAAGACTACAAGTATACTTAATATCAAGCATTTTTACTGTACCAATTTGGAGAAATTCAACAATAAAAGTCCCATATTTATACCTCCAGATTCAATATTTTACCATATTTGCTACAAAACACTTTGTCAATACTTCCTGGCTATGTGGTATATTTGACTTCTACACATATAAGACTACAAGTATACTTAATATCAAGCATTTTTACTGCACCAATTTGGTGAAATTCAACAATAAAATTCCATATTTGTACCTGCTTTTACTGTACCTCAAATATGTGAAAATATGCCACTTGGAGATACAAATATTAATAATTTCTCCACATTTGCAGTAAATGCTTGATATTAGTATGCTTGTATTTAGATGTGCAGAGTCAAATATACCATCTGGAATATTGAAGTGTTTTAAGTAGCTCAAATATATAATATGTCACTTATACAAATATGGAACTTTTTGTTGAATTTCTCAATTGTGCGTAAAATGTTGATATTAAGTATGTTTTATTCATCATGGGCGCATGAAACACTTTAATATAACATATTTTTTTTAAATGTAGGTTCAATTATAGCTTACTGTTCTTAATACCTTTATTTTGAAACCGGAAGTAATACTTTTCTCCGCATTACCATATGCTGAGAATATTTGTACACTCGAAATTTAAGTGCGGCTATTTGACCACGACGAGTCCGGCTGCTTGACCGCAGTTATCAATCACAGTCATTATCTCAGATCTCAATTAATTATATGTTATCTTGGGAAAACAAATTAAATTCATTTGTTATCACGGGAAAACAGAGGAAATAAAATATATGACTGTATGGCCCTTTAGGGCTTCCATAGATGTTGGTGTTGTTAAATCAACACTTTATTAATGTTTAAACCTTTTATGTACAAGTCGAGAATACTGTGCATTTCCACAGCAGTAGTTTTATCAGTGCAGTAACACAGTTATGTCATACTTTCTTTTGTTTTCTCTTTGCAGTTGGCTATATTTTGCCATTCCTTGTACTCTTTCATTAGTCCTGCAGGACATAACTGAATGAAATACCAGCTTTTATTGAGAATTCATCGTACTTTAAGATAACCTGAGCCTTTAAAAAGGTTGTTTCATTTATTTAAATATTATGCTACAACTGCAGTCTTCTCAGTAAAGGTAACTGGGACTTTTCTATGAATGTTTGACATCTCTTATTTGTGCCTTTTCCAATGTTTGACATCTCACTTTGGCATAAAACTCCTCACTTGGAAGTCAAACATACTTTTCAAGCAGTTATTTTTATAAATTGGAGGTTGTGTTTGTGTTCACACCCTGTGGGAGTTCAGAGCGTCAGTGGACTTCCACAGATCTGACACATAGGGCTGAGCTGTCCACTCTCCTATTGATTTCCTTATCAGGAAACAGACACATAGAAGATGCCGGGAATGAGCTCTGGGCAACAGAAAGCTCTGCGGACACACACACATAGGCAGACACACACACACACACACACACACACACACACACTCACAGACACTTACACACTGCGGTGGCACTGCTGGGTCTAATTCTTGGACTACAATCAGCTTTATGACCACCAAGAGAGACTTAGAAAGATGTAGCAGTATTCCTGGGTAACACACACACACACACACACACACACACACACACACACACACACACACACACACCTCTCTGCATGGTGTCCACAGGGCACTGGCTGACAGTGGCTCTCCTGGATCTCTGCTACGCCCCACTGAGTCTTATCTCTGACAGACAGAACACACACACTGTTGCCCAAATGCCCATACACAACACAACACAACACACATGAATGCAGAGACACTGCCCAAATACATCCCACGTTCATACTCTCAGACACACACACACACACACACACACACACACACACACACACACACACACACACACACACACACAGACCCACCCACACACACACATACACACACACACACACAAACACACACACACACACACACACACACACCCACCCACACACACACAACAAGCACAGCTGGGGGTATGGTTGAGACCTTGTTGCCCTGGGGCTTTGACTGCATCTGTTCGACAAGAGCCATACAAATGAGAAACGCACAGGAGCAGAGAAAAACATCTGTGTGTGTGTGTGTGTGTGTGTGTGTGTGTGTGTGTGAGAGAGAGCTTTCAGCAGACTGTCATTTTCACTGACATGTTCTTCAAAGACATCCTTTATTGTCCGATCAAACTGGACACTGTGTGTTTACGTGTGTGTACGAGCATGCATGTGTATATGTCTTTTTACAAATGTCAGTGGATAATTTCAAACAAAAAAAATCCTTTCTTCTCAACTTCTCTTAGGAGAAACTTTTACACTGCTCTTTTTTTCTGTGTTTTTTTCCATCCTATCTCCATTTATACTTGCAAATTATTCTTTCTCTCCCATTTATTCCAGTCAACGGGATATTTTTCTCGTGACAGGGAGAATATCTGTTGGCTCCATTAATGCAAAGATATGTCCATTTAAAAGCAAGGGGGGGGGTTGTGCTCACAAGAAATCGCTGCTGTTGCGTGTTTTCTTTAACATATACAGTATTAACTTTAAGGGAGGTGTGAAGCGAGGTGGAGGTGTGAATATGGGGAGAATGAGGAAGTGGGGAGATGAGAAGGACAGGATAGTGAATGAGGGAAAGATGAGAGTGGAGGTGTGAAGCCGGGCATTGTATTTAATATAGCTTCTGCCTTTTTACTTTCTGAGCTTTGAGATGAAGGCGTCAGTGAAAGTGCAAATTGTCTTGATTCGACTGCGGGTTTTCTGCAGTAGGCAAAGAAATTATTAAGAACATCAAGATAATTGTGATAATCTATGCAGCGTAATATTTGTGGTAAACTTGCAGTTTTCATTACAGCATTTAATTGTCAGTTTTCTGTGAAAGCCACTATTTCATACGCTTTTATATATTAAGTAATTTTTTCTCTTCAAGGTTGATTATCGAGGACTAAGAACTATTTTTCTATAGAAATATTTCAAGTTAAGAAATATCTAAGCTATGGTATTTCTAATTTGCTTCAAAATGGTTGTTTAAGTTTATTGTTTTAATGAAACATACAAATAAAATGTATTTTTATTGGTGAGATTTTGATGTAATATCATAGTTTGCAATAGCCAATAGTATACAATGTAAACAAAATACAACTTACAAAAATAATGGTACGTTTTTAGATTTCATTAGGACATTTTACTTTTAATACTTCCATCCTTCCTTCCTTCCTTAAAGCCACTGTATTTTAAATCTGAACATTTCCAACTTTAGATGTCCTCAGTCAGACACTGCAGCAGACAGCAATGCATACAATTCCAACTGAGCTGAAAGCAACACATAGATTGCACCAATTTTCACTGAGATTGTCCCTTTTTGTTCTACAAATAAAATCAAACCAAACAGAATCCGTTAAAGGAGGCTACACATATGGCTTGGAGTAAACACATCAGTCCTTTTACTTCTGAATGAATATTCTTCTATTGAGGTATTGATGATACTGTATTATAGTGGCAGCCCTCTGTAGTAGTTCTGGTGGCTATACTATCATTTCACTGCTGTGGTTTTATTCCTATGCAGTATTCTTGTTTTCATTTTTACATTCTCGTATGTATTGGTGTTTTATGTGTGCCGTATAAGCTACTGGATGTCTACATGTCCTTTAGGATCAATAAAGTATCTATCTATCTCTTTAGCTGTAGTTTTAAATCAGAATTTTAGTCGTTTGTCCAAATCCACCTTCAAATAAAACCCTACCAGAAGGTTGCAAGGTTGATTGCAAATGTTTGATTTCAGCTGTCTTTTTTCAGTTGTCAGCAAGGAAGACATCATCTGTTCGGCCAGCCAGCAGTGTGATGTCACAGTTGAGCACACATGTATGAGCACGTGGGACACACACACACACACACACACACACACAAACAGCCATACACAGTGCACAGAGAGGCCACTGTAACATGAGAAGTGTCTCTCGCCAGATTCTCCTGGTCACACCTGGCTGAACAATACACTAATTAACCCTGATTTCACTTAGCAACTCGGGGAGCACACAAATACACACGTACACACACAAATTAATTTGGACACACAATAACCCGACATGAACACACAAATGAAAAGGCATGCAGATACACACCCAGAGACAAATTAAGCTGCACACAGATGATCCCAGCACATGTGAATGGAGTGAATGAAAAATCTCAAAAAATACACAAATGCACATATCAAGGACAATAACTCACACACACACACACACACACAAATTTAGCAACACACACTGCATGCACAGAGCGCTTCAGGGAGGTGTGCTCACTGATGTGTGTGTGTAATATTGAATATCTCTCTTGTTCGCTGTGTTGGCATGGGCTATTCCCCTGGCACAATGCATGGCTGACAGCACCTGAGCTTCACACGCACGCATGCAGCACACACACACACACACACACACACACACACACACACACACACACAGGACCAACTCATACATGCCAAGAGACACATTCAGCAGGGTAAGCAACACACACACATTTGGACGTCAGGAGAAGATTCTGTGTGTTCTGCTAACAGATGGTAATGACAGTTTCAGTCCCTGGACTATCATCTAATCAAAACAGCACACGCTCACACATACACACAAACACACACATACACACTCCAGCCTCCCCCCAGATTAAACATCCTTCACACCAAATAAGGTTAACAGCATAATTCATACTAAATATGCATTGAGAACATAATTTAGGCCAATGTGTTGCTACATTTAAATGTATTTCAGTGATGCAATTTAAATTCCATTAAAAAACAAACACAGTTCAGCCCCCCTGGCATCACATGAAGATATTCTCAGGTTTAAAAGAAATAGACATAATTCACATTAAATATGTTAAGGTAGATATATGTGTTTGTCCAGATGCATCCCAGGAATCTAATTTAAACTTCATTGAAAGCATTTTATCATTAGAAAGAACACTAATTCCAGCCAATAATGATAAAAAGTGTAAGTGGTCATGTTATATACAAACCACTTCTTTTTACCTCAGGGTATACATTTGTGTGGAGGTGCAACAAAGAATGTTGTCAAAAGACAACCCCAGTGAACCAAGCAACCAACCGAGCATAAACTCAGCTTTACAGTGACTGAGCACACTGGTCAAGGATACTTTAAAAGAGAATACAACGTTAGGGAGAGGTATTTCTGCTGGTTAGCTTATGTTTTAAAAGATAAGAGAGAGGAAAAACATCTGTGGCTGTGGTCGATTGTTGTACTCTAGGCTAACACATTACACACGTAGCATCAAATATGTTAAGTGATAGTGAGTCAGTTATAACACTTATAGTGTTAGTACATTAGCATACAATAATGTATCAGTTCAAACCCTTTAGCATGCACTGTTTGGCGACAGATGTGCGGTAGTTGGCACATCCGGCCTGCAAGATGCATCTCTGCCACTGTCATCTTGCGGCGGTGCTCTGGCCTGTTTAGATGCCAGACTTTTGCGCCGCTTTTGGATTTTCAAATGAAAGAAATGGCAAAAACAAAACAAAAACAGTTGACGCTAAAATAAAGTTACATTCCTGAAACTATAAGCTAAATGTTTTTATTAAAGTTATATATCAGCAATATGCTGAGAATAATATATACATCATCATTCATCTTTTTACACATTTATATTATATTATTTATATTATATCCGCCAGTGTTACTATCAACACAAGATAAAGTATTTGGGTTTAAAAACCAGCACTGGTTGAAAGTTGGTCGACAGTTCAGTGAGTAATGATGATCTTAAATTTGGATAGACCTCGCGTGGCTTCCCTGTGGCAGTATGGCAGCAGCGTTGTCGCATCACTCCAACGAACAGCCAATGTGGTATCTACCTGTGTATGTGAGAGATCGGAAGCTCATGCTTACCTTTTAGCAAACACTATGTTGACCTGTAGCGGGCTTGGTGAACTAGTATACACTTTGGGAGACACAATTTTGCATTCGACAAAACGATGTCAGGAGTAGTTTAAAAGAAACGTTTCTTTATCATCTCACAAGTAAAGTCCGTACGCTGAAGGTGGAGACACAGAGTGCAATAGAAGTAGACTGGGAGAGGTAAAGGAATGTAATTATGTTTGACAACAACAGATAGCTGCAATGCTATAATTCTATCAAAAGCCTTACAACAACATTATCCAACCTCCTCAGTACATCAAAATCCGTCTCAGCAGGACAGCACTGTATTTCCTGCTGTTCACATGAACCATGGGATGAAGAGTGGGATGGTAAATCACAGAGATTCCTTTATATTTCTGCCCCATATTGAGTGCGAGTGCAGAGCTGAGTAGATCGCATTAGAGGATTTGAATGTCCTCAGCGAGGGGATTTGTTGAGCAGCACAGATAAATACAGGAGGGACACAGGAAACAAGAGGTGAGAAGGGGTGAAAGGAAAACATTGAAGAAGGGAAAGGAAAGGACTGGCAGGGAAGAGAAGGAGTAAAGAATAGTTTTTCTATTTGTGTTTAATATAATCGTTGCTTTTGATTTTACATTTTAATTTAGATGAAGTAGTTTCCAAGTGAGATAAAATAAAATGTATTGGTGTTTACCAACATCATGTTTTCTCTGCTCGTTCCTGCACCATTAAAACTGTCGAGCACTTACTCTGTTTATTTATTTATGTGCTTATATAGTTATATCTTACACTGCCTTTTTTTTCATAACTACATTACATGATGAATTGATAACTTGTCTAACACGTTACACATATATGGGGGTGTAAGAGGAAAAAGATAGAACTCCATCATCCCACCTTTACCTGTGGGGGTGGACTCGGGGGGGGAGGGGTACCTGTATTCCTGCCAAACTACTCATCAAGAAGAAATGTTTGGAAATGTCAAACTCTGACACTTTTCAGACAAAATGAACACCTTAAGCCACTAGAGTAGTATATATTAATATTCAGAGAAATAAACAAAGTGTTGTTATCTATTTCAAACCTTGACAGAAAGGGAAGAAACACAGGATAAAATAAAGTGAAAGACCGACATAAACTGAGTGAAAAAGGGCTCATTGTGAGTTCTAGTCACTACTCTGAAGTCTGTTCAGTATTCCTTCCTCAGCATTCTCACAGCACTAATGAGCAACAGCCAAAACACACACACACACACACACACACACACACACACACACACACACACACATATACACACAACCACACAACCCAGGCTTGTTTCTCACTTTCTCTACATTAAAGAAGTTGTCCCATTTTACAGCATTCACACTGATCGGATTTGTCAAGCGCTGCTCTTCTTTCGCCCATTTAAATTCACCTCAAACACTCTGCTTTTAAGTGACTGGCAGTTTGCCTTCCACTTGTACTTCATATGGAACTGGATAAACAGCAGAATGTACCTTTAACGATGAGGTCGGCATAGTTGGACACGCCTGACCCGCCGTCTGATCGGATGACGCAGCGGTAGCGGCTGGTGCTGCGCTGGGATGTGTCTCCAACGCTGACGGTTGCCGAGAAACGCCGGTGGTTCACCACCCTGGTCACCATCAACGCCGTGTCCCTCCCGTTCCATTGCTGCGTGATGGGAAAGATGAGAAGATATTGACAAAAGCCTTGTGGCATGTTCTGACCGATGCTGACCAGGCTGTCAGAGCACATTGTAAAAGGCTCAAGATGGCTGCTTTCTCCTAACATCAAAAGAAATTTTAACTTAAAGGATTTCTGAAGAGATGCTTTGAAGTGTGAAAGGTGGTTAACTGTTGTCAGTTTTCTTTCAATTTACAGTGATTACTAGAGACACATCAACAAAGGACACAGTAATGACCCCATATTAATATCAAAGACCAGGCAGTAAACAGAAGCAATTTAAACTGAGCAGATCAGACATTAAACTGAAAAATGTACTGCTGCCACTTTCTGCTTTGCATACGATCCCCATATCTCCAGATCCAATCTCCTTTTACCACTGTAGTATTATCTGCCAATTTAGAGAAACATGCTTTGCCCAACAGACCTCCAGTCGGGAGGTCACTGCTCTCCATTGTAAATGTCATTACTGTACACAGCAGGGTTCTCAGTAGTATACACTCATGTGCAGTGAAAACATGCAAGCGTGCCAGTGCACATGAATTTAAACTAGAATGAGTAGGGAGGCACGGATACACAAAACAAATATACACACACACACACTTGTCACTGCAGAGATGGAGTCATCGGTGCGTAGCAGAACAAGGACTTTTAATCAATCCTGAAATAGAGCAGGGAAGGCTGGGGATGTTTGCCACAGAGTACTTTTTTTTATAAAATGTTATAAATATTTCATAATTGTATTTTCTGCATTGGGCTTTTAGAATTCATATTCTATATTGCACAATATTCAATAGATTAATGGATTCTGGACTCTGATTGGCTGCCAAGAGTCCATCAGAATCATACAAAAGTATAACTCACGTAAAGTTCAGGTCAAGTTATTTAGTTTAATTACTCTTCTAAATCAGTGCCTAAAGTAGAATAAGCTATCATGAATAACAGCACTGCTACTCAACATTAAACTTAATACATTCAAACTTTAGAAAATTGACTAAAAACATAGCGTTTTTCTAAAAGTAAGTGACCATGGAATAAGAGCCATAATATACACTGAGGCATCCTGATATTGAAAAAAAATAGACTTTTGGCACACACACTTTGCAGTGTTTAACTTTAGAAAAAATTATAGAAAAATATGTGTAAATATACAATAATGATCATATTTAGGATTATATTAGATTATCCTGTAGAAGTACTACTTACTGGACTACACTAGGATATACCTCGGAGCAGCATTAGGTTTAACATATCTTTCACAAAACACACAATCTGCCACTGAAAGACAGAATTGCTTATACGTTATCAGTTTTAGAATATTTGACCACTTACGGCAGTCAGACCTTTCTTTACACAACTTCTGCATGTACACCTCCTGATATCATTCATGCACATTTACCGATAAGAGTGTACTGACCTGTAGCCAGAGTTTATCATGCTGAGACCATTTCCCTCCAGCAGTACACTGAAACGTAGCATTCTGACCCACGTTCACCTCCACATTCTGCAGACGCAGGAAGTGAGGGGCTTTACCTGCAACATACACAGAAAACACACTGTAGAGATAAAAATGGTATTTTTCTTGCACCAATCGAATTGTTAACGTGACACTTTGTTGGGATGATGTAATGCTGCTGATGAATCGCTTCTGACATGAGTTTCTTTTAATTGCAGATCACCAGTTCCCCAGACCATATAGACTTGAACTTTTTTTTATTGTGTCTCTGTTTCCGATTTATAGCAAATATATTTTCTTTTTCGGGTGCTTGAGACGCATTCAAAGTTCCATAATCACATATCAAAGAGATTGTCGGGCTACTGAAAGATTCCATCTAGTTATAAAAGACATGGTAGATTCACACTGGATTATAATAGCAGATGCCACTGGTAATAAGAAACAGTGCTTGCAGGAAAACCCACAACAATAGTAATCCAGCTCAAACAGGGCTTAAAATTGTTGTCTGGACTGAGGCAGAGAAATTCGTGGGATGTAAGAGGCAGAGCAGGCAGACAATGAGACAGACTACGAGACATTGGGTGACATTGGCCTGGCATTGAAACCATCCAGCGACTGGTTAATTTCATTTCGACTGTCTGCAGACAGAGATAAGTCTAACGGAGTATGCATCGATCATTTAACAATGATAATGCGCCCTGACGCTAATGGTCAGGTTGTTGCAAATGACAATAACTTGGATATGAAGGTTGGGTTTTTTTTGTAACCTTTCTTTATTTGTGCATTCTTCTTTCTCCTCCCTCTCTTTACATTATCTCAGATTTTCTTTCTTCCATTGTAAATACCTCCACTCGCTTCCCTCTTGCTTTCCACCACTTTGACTAATCTGATTAGTGATTGGCACAGATGAGCTACGTGTTCTGTGCCAGACATTCAGAGAAAGAAGAAAAAAACAGTAGCAGAAAAAAGAACCCTGAAACAAAGACAGACGAAGAGTAGAGTGGGACATGTGGGTATATGGAAAAAAGACAAAAAGGTATATGAATAACTGGAAGAGTTAAAGGAAAAAAATGATCTAAAACAAAGTCTAAGGGAAGCATGGAAATCTAATCGTTAGCTTTCTTTAAATTCTTCAACATGAAAACAAAAACAGCTTCTGATCACAGCTGTTCTTTTTTATTTTATTTTTTATTTACTAAGCATTCTTAAATGATGTACTACAGTCTGTTATGTAGTACATTTTAGTACAATTCCCCCCTGTAGTTTGAACCGAACAGAATAAATTATCAAGTGATGGTTGGATGTAAAAGCCCAACACATGATGCCAATTAGACTAGACAGTGAGAATGCGAGAGGGTAATACTGAGTAGCCAGAGCGAGGTAAGGAGGCCACACAGTGTTGCGGTATAAGCAATCCAGAGTTTTGTGAAGCAAAGTGTTTCTGTCAGGTTTGAGTGATGAAGACCCTGGGTTTAGACCTTCTTCCTGGCTCTCTGCAATCTGTCTGCAAGCCTCACAATCTGTCCTTTACACGGCCTGTGTGTGTGTGTGTGTGTGTAAGTGTGAGATAGCTATAAAACAGATGATGCTCAGTGGGGCTACAGTTGTGCAGGGTCAACCATTATGAAACGCACACACACACACACACACACACACACACACACACACACACACACACACACACACAGTCACTTACGGCAGGGGTGAGCCAGGACTCGTATGTCGTCGATGGCGATGAAACCTGGATGGCCTTGAACTGAAACCGCCTCGAATATTACCTGAGGAGGGGAAAGAAAGAAAGGAAGGAAGAAAGAAAGAAAGAATCAGGTTGAGCCACATTTTCCTCTAAAAGCACTGAAAGAAAAAAAAAAAAAAAGAAACATTTCTTGCACAAACTGCAACATCTTGCGGCCCCTGCGAAGCTCATATGGAAACCCCAGGGGAATGTTTCACTGAAAGTCAGCAACTCTTCCTCTCTTCATGTCATCCCTTCATCCTTCTGTCTCTATCCTTATGCCAACCCCATATGCCGTTCCGCCTCCTTCTTCCTCTCGTCTTTCCTCTCCTCCTTGCCCCATCCTTCTCCCTTTTCTTCTCTCTTTCCTTTATGTCAGGCCTCCTCCTCTCTGCTCCATTTTTGATCTCTCCCCCGCTCTTTCTTTTCTCTCTATCTGCTCTTTTATCCCCTTCTTATTTTACTTGCTCTTGTGTGTCTATTTCCATTCCTCTCCCATTGCATCACTCCTTTATTTTTTTTTTCTATTTTTACATTTTCTCTCCTACACACGCTCTCAGGGTGACAGGCAGTCAGCAGGGCTGTCACAGGGCCATGCACTTCTGACCCACACATAAATACTCATACACAAACACACACTGAGGACACACACTCAACTATACCTCTGTGCTGTACTTGTCAGGATCCTCAACAGTATGAGCTGGGACTCAGTCTGAATACTAAAGACTTCTGGGAAGACTGTACTCTCTTCCTTTCCTTCAAAACATAAATCCCCCTCTCTGGCACGCATGTCAACTTTCTAGAAGTGAATGGCACTGGAATAGTTTTGTTGTTAGTGCTGTGACACATTGATTTTTTAAAAAAATGATCTGTATATATCATTTTTATCAAAAGATCTTCATGCAGATTTGACCTCACAGTGAATAAAATATAGTTTAAAAATCTGTATTTAGTGTAAAATCTGGCAATAATATACAGATCCTTCATATCTGTGATCTTTTCTTTAAGCCTGCTTTCTTATCTACTTTAAAAACCGGAGCCATGTCCCATCCTGACTCTGTTACTGCTATTTTCTAGCAATCATTTTTAACACTTGTTGATAACAATGCATTCTCAGGTGTCTCCCCAAAATACAAATGAGATGTGTGACCTTGCAGGCATAGTGGTCTCAGATTCAGGTACATGTAAGCTCATGGTCTCGGGCTCAAGTCCAGCATTGGACACACATGCTATGCTTCGGTCTTTTTGTGCTTTAATAAAGACAAACATGCAGAAGGTAATCCCTGACTTACTATCTCACTGTATTCATAGAAGAAATACTGTGTTTAATGTAAGTCTATGTGGAAAAACTAAAAATCTGTTCTTTTTTCAGTCATAGTGCAAATCCAGGACAAATCTACAACAACATACATTTCTATTAAAAACAATAGATGCTAAAACTTTAGCCTGTTCAAAGGAGAATGACAGTTTACCCTATAGTTTGTTTTGGCCCTCACAGTGGTCTGTATTTTAATATGACAATGTTTTTGTCCTTTTTGGAGAAGAAAGTGTCATTTCTCCATAGGAGGTGACTCCTCATTAGAGAGGGAAACACTCACACACATTTAATGCTCTGCGCCTACCTCAGTGTCACACATGGTGCCTTCATATACTGAGCCATGAGTCATTAGATAAAAAACAGCTGCTTTTGTGCTACCTCAGTAAAACAACACAGCAGGGTAGGTCCCTGCACCTTAAAACAGATCGATACACACACACACACACACACACACACACACACACACACACAAACAGATGGACAGCAGTACTTTTGTGTTACAATATTAAAGAAATAAACCAAGGGATAGAGACCTGTTGGTCATCTAACTACCTACCTTAAAAGATGAAACTCCGTCCATAACTCCAAACAACGGTCACACGTTAGGTTAGGCTCAACTGAGCGACTAGCATTTGTTTTTTGAAGTACTTCAGGCTCTATATCTCTTATCACGCATGTTAAAGTTTTAGCATGTAGCAATATAGTCAGTTCCTTAAACTTGCCGTATTCCTTTAAAGATGTATTATTAAGTATTTACTGCTGATTAAATTACTTACTGCTAACTGTGGAGCTATAGTAAGATATATATACTTAAGCTAAGTTTGTTATAGAATGTTTCAAGTTGAATCTTCAAATGAAGTTCAAATCTGGCAGTATTTGCAGTTGGCTAGAGTCTGGATGAAAGAATGAAAACACATTTTATTGTACCATGAGTTACTTACTGTAGTTAGATCCACCATCTGTCACCATCATCAAGTACACCACAGACTCTCTCCTCCCATGCTTTAAAGGGTCGGTTAACTCAAATTAATACAAAAGTGAGTATTTTCTCCTTTTTAATGTACCTTTCATACATCAGTTGTCAAAATGAATATGGGCACCTTTTGCACCTGACTAATCTCGAGCTGAATGTTCATGTCAGTAAATTAAAGTAAATCAAAAAGTCAAACAGCCTCAGGCAGGACATATGAAATATCAAATATTGACTTATCTGCCTGACACATGGCATTAGGGAGCGTAATTATAGATTTGAATCACATTAAAAGAGGAGTTAAATCTATTTTGCTAGATTATGAGACAATGATCAAAGAGGAGCAGGCAGAACTATTAGAAAAAAAATGTTTGCTCAATTATTTCTGTGTCGTTTTAATATAGGCTTCAGTATTATTGTTTTCCTCACGTGTCATAGTCTTGCTGTCAGTTTTTGCAGTAATGTTAATGGATGTTCATGCCAGCGAAAGATGTAAAGATGTGTGTCTGTGTGTTACCTGATAGGAGTTAGGCCAGAATGTAGAAATGGCCAGCTCAGCCTTCACCCAGCCTTCAGTAACAGTATCAGAGGCGTTCCATACCGGGTTACCCTGTGCGCCCCCGTTCACCTGCAGACAGACAGAGAAGACAGAAAACAATAAGCAGAGATTTAGAGGATAGAATGAGTAAGAGGGGATCTGGAGTAAAACTGTTCGACTTTTATGGAAAAACTAAAGTAAATGTGTGATTTTTCATATTTATTAACTGTATCAATAGTAGTGACTTTTATAAACAAGATGATGAGGGAACTTTCACTACTGCTGAAGGCTAATCAATCTTTACATTCCCTAACTTTCTGCTCACTAGTCTGTTCTTTCAGCACTCCACCCTCCACCAACAGCTCCCCTCTGACCTGCAGCTCTGTATTCTACCAATCTGTCCATCAGTGTTTTCAGTCCATTATATAAAACATTCACCTTTGGAGGTCTAGTTCTGTGTCTGCTCAACAATAACTGAATCCATCAGTGTACTCTTTTCTTGCCTAATGTTTTAATCATTTGATGATTTATTATTCTTAACATGCATTTGTGTCCAAAAACAATATATATAAAACATAATATGTTTTATATCTTCTTACTTAAAATTTTCATTACAAAAACACAACCACTCTGATAACCATACTTGCAGTATACTAGAGCTAACTTTATTAGTACTAAAAGAGAATAAACGAGGTCTGTCCTTTTACCCGCCTATCAGTCATTCTCTTTCCATCTCTCTCTCTCTCTCACACACACACACACACACACACACGCACACACAAACAAACACACACCCCTACATAAACATACAATGCCCCAGGGCTAACTTCATCCCTCCTTGGCAGAGAACAGAGGTCTGTTTGTCTGTTTACCTGTTCAGTCTATCAGCCCCTTCATCTGTCAATCCCTCCCTCCCTGTCAGTCACTCACACACACACAGCCTCACAAACACACACCTTGATATAGACGTTGAGCGTGCCGGGGCTGGCTCCGTCCCGGCTGGACAGGGAGTACAGGAAGTCAATGCAGTGTGTGTCATTCTCCTTCAGGGTGGGCATGTAAAGGTGAGCCTTCTGTCCTGACGCCCGGCCCGACGCGTTCACCACCATGAACGAACCTACAGCCACAGAAACAGGAAGCAAAGAGCCAGAAACAGTTAAAACATGATCCTAACAGTACAGGTGAACTTCGCTAACGGGTAGTGTTTTCAAGAAAGATTCATACAAAATTAAAAACAGTCTGTAAGATGAAGTGAATTCAGCATGAATCCACCCTGTTGTACGCCAGTCTCTAGTGATTGTGGTTTCTGCATTCCCAGTTAGGTTCAAAAAGACACTAAAGCCATACTCATATTGTATCAGTAGTAGTAGTTTAGCTTTAGGGGCCTGATGAATAGACCCTGGTGCTCATCGAGTTCTTTTTATCGTCAGCATACACATGCACAGTCTGCATAATCAAAGATTCTGTGCTGCATGCAAATGCATGAAGCCTTGCAGACACGAGCACATGTTGAAGGCAATTTTTTTTATATCACTTGGGACTACACAGACGCAGAAACCATATATATATATACAGTATAATAGGCTATGACGTCATTATACACAAGGCGGGGCTCACAGAAGTAGCTATAAATATTTGTAATCATTTATTCAATACTTTGTAAAGTAGCTTACAATATTCTATTTTTGAATAAAAAGGATTTTGACACTGAAACTTTTAAACAATTTTACACCAACTTCACTATTATCAAAGTGACAGTATAAAAATAATTGGGAGGGGGGCTAATGTAGCAAAATAAATGACAGCATGTGTATTCAATGTGTAGTTTTATATCAGGACAAAACAAGTGTTTGTGATGTTTTGTGTGTGAATGCATGTGCGTACGTTGTCGCACATTTATGCTTGTTTTGTTAATATCTCATTAACATAATGTAAAAATGTCACTCTTTCACACATTAATATGTTTAATCTGTTGTTTACAGAACTGGTCAGATTTGTTTCTGTTGTGTGATAGAAGAATATCAGATCAAAAAGTATGCCATGGTTTGTACTTTCTCCGGTTGAATGGATCATGTCGTTCTCATGTGGGTAAAGAAAGTGGTTTTGTGCATTTTTCAACATCAATACATATTTACACACATATTTGCAGAGCTTGCTTCCTGATTTATTAACTCAGCTCTCCACTGTGGCAGAAATCTACTGCAAATAGTTTTTTTGGACTAATTTCTAAAGAACTCATGTGCTGCAGAAATGGTCGGCCAGGTTTGTTCGCCATTCGGCTGACGCTTGATGCAGCAAAAGAGCAAAAACACCTCAAGCTCTTTAATTCACCGGAGCCGTATATCAACGTCTTAATGTATCCACGCCCTGAGGGTTCTGAACCACAACGTAAAACACATTTTCTCTGTCGACTCGCGGTTTAAGTGTGTTTTAGTCTCTGCTTTATGGCACAGGATGGAGCTTTTATGGGTCGGCCGGCTCCATTTGGCGGACTGCCATCAGCCGGACTGAGAGTTAGAAGTGACTGGGAGACTATTTGGCAAGAGAGTGGGGAGAGGAGAGATACTGAATCAAGCAGGTGTGACTCTAACAGTGTCTGTGTGAGCAAATTTGCTCTATTGCATTAGTGCGAAAATGCACTGAATTAATGCAGAATGTCCTGTATACGCTTTTTATCTCTTTTGTCTGTTTATAATTGTGTTGGGACTATGGATGTATAGTAAGCTGATGGAACTACCCACTCCTTTATGTTACACTCAACTGGCAATCAATATCAAATCTTGTGTGCTGATTCCGAAAATAAAACCATACTCATCTTTTTATACCTTTGTTATTAATATTTTCTATGATTTATAATTTAGGAACAAAACCCTTCCTAAATACTCTGCTTCATCTATTGTTCAAGAAAGACTCGGATTCTATTTAATTATAAAAGGAAAATGAGTAAGAAGTCAAGTGAAATAACATGAATTTGTAACATTTGTTCATTCACCTGCTGATGCGTATTACCAGGAACTGTATGTGATGGCATTTTGATTTTAAAGGGCAGTGCAGTGACTTTTGAAGAAGGAGTGTACAGAAGAAGCAAACTTGGAGCCACAAACACACAGACAGAGTTGGACTGCTGTGCATTGACTCAGAGTTATCTCCTGGAGCCGTACCGTAACCTTAACCTAACCCTGAAACAAACCTTAACCAAAAAAGTCTGACTAGCATTTTGTGAGAACAGGTCTCATGCCCACAGTAACAATTTCACACAGACACACAAAGATAACTCATGTCAGTACGTAAGGGTGTGTTTTGTGTGTGATTTTGTTCGGATGTGTTAAGAAACTGGACAGTCACAGGCATCATTTCAGACCTAAATATGTCATACCACAATCTTGCACACACACACACACACACACACACACACACACACACCACACACACACACACATATCCTGCCTGTTAAAATGCCCAGTTTTCCATCAGTCCAGTGGCAGTAGTCTGACAGCAGGACCTCGATTCTGTCCCCTGCCTCTGAAGCCTTTTGTACTATATACTGTGTAATCTACCCTCCCTCCCTCCTGTGTTACTTTTGAACCCTGGTAAGGATGTATATAACCTCTGTTAACAGTTATGACCTGCTCGAGTGCTTAGAGGTCAGCTAATCCACATTGTCTGTCTTATAACTTTAATTTAAGTTCCTCAGACATCATAAAATACAATTCAGCACTTTTATTGTCAAAATGGAAAGTGTGGGGGAAACCGGAGTACCCGGAGTAAACCCATGCTGGCACAGGGAAAAAGTCCACACAAGATAATCTCCTGACAGTTGATTGGTGCAACTCTGCAGACCTCCACCTGCAGCTTCTGGTCTGCTGCTTTATGGACCAAGTGCCATTAAAAAAGAAGGCAGCCAGTAAACTTGCAGCAAAAGCCATGACCTGGAGCGCATCCTTCCACCAACTGCGGGAGGCAGCTTTCTTTGCAAGCTGAGCAGACTAGTCTTTGATGTGTGCCTGCAAAGACTGGACGATTGCTGAGTCCAAAACTGGATTCTGTAATATAATTACAGTCTCCAGCATACTCCAGGACTTCTTCTGAAGGTCTTTTAGCACAGCCTTGCACTCAATAATTTCACATTTTTTAGTAATAACTTCACTTTAATTACAATTAATTGTTCTGACTTGGGAACAACCTTTTTGACTTTTCTGGTGCACTCCTACCCCTCCGACCCCCCCCAGACAGGGGCATAACACACAAACACACACACACAAACACACACAGTATATACTGTATGAGTATACACATATAGGTGGCTAAAATTTCATCTATCACTTCTACCTTTGCCATATGGAACTAATCCACAGCAGCAATGTGAGTGTGTGTGTGCATGAGAGGGTGTGTTTGTGTGCACGTGTATATACCTTTATATGTGTGTCTGTGTGTATTGATATTGTTGAAGTTATATTACTGTGGGGCTGTCGGACAGAGGAAGTGTGTCTTATTACTGAAGGAAAATGATGCTTTATGTGTGTGTTTTGTGTGTGTGTGTGTGTGTCTGTATACAGGTGTGTGGGTTAAAGTAATCTTGCCTGGGTCTCTAACCAGGTCTTTCCACAGTGAACTGGCCTGATTACATTTCTTATTCATACCTACGTGCACACACATGCACACCCCCGCGCACACACCACTGCCTCCCCACTTCTATAAATTCATAAAGCTTTATATTTCTGTCCTTGCTGCTCTGTAAAGCATTTTGTAAAGGGATTTGTTTCTTTTAAAATTCTCTTTTTAAATAAAGTTGACTTAAGTCCACACAACACCCAGACGATAAGTGTGATGTTTGTTACCCAGAGACTATTCTCACCATGACAACTGTCTCTGTGGGGGAAGCAGAGGTGTTACAAACACAAAAAAATAACATGCATGCACATACATTGCAATCCATATACACTAATGACAAATAAATGTTGCAGTTGCACTTGATGCAATCACACACACACACACACACACACACACACACACACACACACACACACACAGAGAAAGACGACTATCACAAAGCGCCGTTTCCATATGATGAAATATCACTCACACATCGACACACAGACTTTCCTTCAGTCACACACAGTCTCACATTAAACAACAAGCATAGACGCACACAGACACACAATAACAAACACACACAACGCTCATTTCACACGTTGTTTCCCAGCTGTGAGGTCAGAGAGGTGCAATCTGTTAACGTGAGAAAAACTGATGAATCTGTCTTCCCTGTCAACACACTCTCACTCTCTCTCTCACACACACTTACACAGACACACACACAAACCCATCAGAATAACTGGGTCAACTACGTTCCAGCACATACTGCCACACAAGACCAGCTGTTTTCACAAATACAATTGAGAATTTAAAATTTTCCTTTTCTATATCAAAAGGCAGCAGAAGCCTCAGCTGTGTCTTTCAGCCACTGAAGTGCCTTTGAGCAAAGTATTCAACCCCCAGCTGCTGTGGTGGATCTGCACTGTAGTGTTGATCTGTTGAGAACAGTTTTCAGTCAGTGTGCACTGCACGAATAAAGGTTTGAAATCTCTCACAGTGTAACAGTGTGATTTCACCGGGAAGGTTCACACTTACATACTTGTCACTAGTAAAGTGAAGTGTTAAAATAGTATTTTCATACAAAAACATCAATCTTTCGTAATTTGACCTGAGAGCTGTAAGATTATATGCACACACACACACACACACACACACACACACACACACACAATAACACAATACATTAACACAGTAAGTGTAGACAAATGTGATAAATGTGGCTGATGTTTGTCTTCTGACTTTGACTGTAACAACACAAGTATTTCAGTATAAACTGAGTTAAGATTTTTTGTCAAACAATACAACTCATGGCCAAGCTAGACAGTTTGGTTACAAAAAACTACTTGGTTAGGTTTAGGAAAAAAGATAAGTAAGTTACGTTATAAAACTGACCTAACTTAAGTAAATTAATGAAATGTATCTAAAAAGATTCAATGAGTGTAATTAAAGCTGCAAGCAGCAATGAACGGGCCCCTCGCAGTACGTGCATGTCGGGGCATGTTACATTATGTGCCAGCATATCATATGTAGACCACACCGTGAAAGTTTCACTTAAATCAGGTGATTCATTCTGAAAATGGCAAAAAAAAAAACTCCTGTTGAGTTTGTGGAATGGCTCCAAAAGGCTTTTGGTTTTTTTTTACGTCTGGACGTGATACATGTGCATACTAATTTTCATCCCAGTGAAACAGGACTGTGTATTTATGCCTTATTTACACTAAAAATTGTTTTCTTCTGTGCCTGTTTGTCTTTTTTGGGAAAAGTCTTATACAGAAACTATAACAGTTTACATCCAAAGTTTAAGCTCAAATTTGTATTATCTCTGAAGGTTGAGGCACATGTGACCTTTAAAGACCTTTTTAAACTGAAGTATTTCAAAATGCATAAAGTGCATATATATAATTCAAAGCTTGTGATATATTCTGTGGGAAAGGACAAATGATTAAGATTGCAGGAAAAAAAAGCTGTTGGAGCTGTCAAGGCCTTAAGAGTGTGTGGTATAAATGTTCAGCAAAATACACCCTGTTCGCACTCTTACTGAGCTATTGTGTGTGTGTGTGTGTGTGTGTGTGTGTGTGTGTGTGTGTGTGACAGTGTGCGAGAGAGAGAGAGAGAGAGAGAGAGAGAGAGAGAGCAAATTATAGCACAATGTAAAGAAAGCTATCTGGACCACTGGGAAGAAACAACTAAAAGCCAAAGTAGATTGAAATGTTATCTTGCCCTTAAAAGAGATTATGAATTAGCAGAATATCTCTCTACTGTCAGAGATAGAAAGCAGAGACAGATCCTAACCAAGTACAGGCTCAGTGACCACAAACTGCCAATCCAAACAGGAAGAGACAGAAAATCATGGCAACCAAAAGAAAACAGAAAATGTGGTCACTGTTGGACAGGTGAGGTTGAGACAGAGATGCACTTTCTCCTACAATGTACAAAATTAAATAATACTAGAAAAATGTATTTGAACAAGTTCAGCTCTTGGAAATCTGGTATCAAAGAGCTGAACTTGTTCAAATACATTTTAACAACATTTTAACAACCTCTCCAAATTAAAAATACTCCTCGGAGAAGGAGAGCGGGCACACCTTGCTGCCCAGTATAAATTAACATGACACAACCTGAGGGACAGTGAGTGACTGAGGCACACGCACACGCACACACACACGCACACACACACACACACACACACACACACACACACACACATATAACTAATTTAATGTTCATAATATATATATCTTTGATTTATTGTATTGTATTTGAATACTTTGCTTTGGCAATATTGTTTTTTTTAAAAAACTTTCATGCCAATAAAGCCAATTTTGAATTTGAATTTGAATTTGAGAGAGAGATAGAGAGAGGAGAGGGGGGGAGAGAGAGAGAGAGAGAGAGAGAGAGAGAGAGAGAGAGAGAGAGAGTATTGTGTCATTGTATAAGTAGTATTTATACGTGCTTTGGCAACAAGTTTGATTTAAAAAGTCAATAAATAAATGTGCCAATAAAGCCAATTAAATTGAAATTGAAAATTAAGAGAGAGTGAGAGAAGAGAGAGAGAGAGAGAGAGAGAGAGAGAGAAGGAAATATGAAAATCTGGTTACCAGTGGGGTTTTCTCAAATCAATACAAAGGGGGGGGTCACATAGATCATAGTAATACAGGCTGGTCGGTTAACACACACTACACACACACACAAAATACACACCGTACTCAAGGTCAGCCTCAAACATGTCTTGTAAGTATACTGACAATTTCATTAAGTCTTTTATTCAGCACAGTTTAGGTTGATATGTAGGTTAAAGTCCTAATTTCAAAATAATTGTGGTACTTTGGTGAGATGACAATGAATAAATGAGGTGTCTCTTTGTTGCACCTGTGGTTTTGTCACTGCTGAAGTAACTCAAAAGTAGAACCGCATTTCCCAAAAGCCCATTTAATTGATACAGGGAAAAACATAATTGCTTTGGTCAAATATGACCAAGTCTTTGCTCTATATGAAGGAGATAAACATTTTATGTAAGAAGTCATTCTCCATCAGCCTTTCACTGTTCATTCCATCCGCTTTCAGCTGTAACTCCAAAAGCTTTATCTCCATTTGGTCCGAAAGAATGTCTTCTTTCTAGTCTGTCTTTTCAAGGAAAACAGCATATTTTAGAATACAGCAAGGCTGAGCTACTGGCTCACAATGTAGATTGAACATATAGATTGAAGAGCAGAAAGAAGCTGAAGGCCTTCTTTTGGGTTTCAGTATATATAAGAATGTCTTAAAAACAAAAATAAAGATTTATTGAAGTTGGGTTGCTTAATGTAGCACTGGAACACCAGAACTAGTGGGTCATATTTGAATGCACATTTTACTTGATACTACATAAAGTAAAGTATGACGTATAAAAAGTGATTGTAAAGAATCAGAACGATTTATGATGGTTTAGGATATATAGTTCCTGCGCACAATAAAGGAAAACAAACCTTCAGTGTGAACCAAAGCTGCACTCCTGATGCGTGAGAGTAGGTGTCTTTCTGTGTTAATGCGTTGCTGTCTGTGTTTCTATTTTGTGTGTGCGCGTGGGAGGGCAGGGGAGTTACTGAGTCCCTTTACAGGAGCAGAATGCTGGTTATGAAAAGCGTGGGTCGCTGGTTAAAGACGAGGAGGTATCACACACACACACACACATCATCCTACTTAAGATCGTTTGGGGATGTGCTAGCTGTCATTTCTATTCCATTAGTAGCAGCAGTTTGCTTTGTGTGTTCCAGAAAGATAGTGTATTTCTCTCTGTCTTACTTTCTCTAACCAGTTTATCAAAGAGACGAAGGAAGGGGGGAAGGTGGGGGAGAGAGGTTGAGGCAGAATGAGACATCTACTAATATGTTCTTATTTTTCAAGATAGTTGCTGATATTATAAATATTGTTTCACTCTATTACATTTTTACTGCCCATAAGTAATTTTAAATTGAATGTTGTTTGAGAAAGAGGAGTAAGACAAGCAGAGAATAATGGAAGGCAGGAAAGAGTAAGGAAGGGAGGAAGGACGGGTGACAGCAAGGGTGGAAAGGAAGTAGGGAATGAGAGGGAGACAGGAAAGGAGGGAAGGGAGGTGGAAAGAAACCAACCAGGAGCATCAGCTGTGGTGCAGACGTGACTCGAGCTGGATGACAAAATGCACTGTTGTTGGGTAAAATGACTCATCTTCATCATCGCCATCATCATCATCATGAAAGTCATGGCAAAGGGAATCACTGGAGTCAGAAACATCACATTGGTCCGCGGCCCATTTCACACATTTAGTACACCGAATTCCCCCTTAGGTCTCTCTCTCTCTCTCTCTCTCTCTCTCTCTCTCTCTCTCTCTCTCTCTCTCACACACACACACACACACACACACATACACATACAAATATGCAAGTGCTGGAACCCATATGTTCAGTGTCCTGAATGGGTAATGGCCCTGCATTATCATCATCATCAGCATCATCACACACAAACAAAAGCATATGTGGCAATCACATATAACCAAAGCTGGAGGATATACCATTATATACAGGTGCATGAGCACACACACACACACACACACGCCAACTAGGGTAGACTGTAATCGTCACGCCCTGATTGTTACTGCTCGTTTGGTTTTCTGCCAACACTCATTCATTTACCATCTCTATCTTTCATTTATATATCTATCCCATCAAGCCATCCATCCGTATATGTCGGTCTGCCTTTTATGTATTTTTATATCTGCCATTAAAAAGTATTAAAAGACAGGTTTCATTTTTTACTTGTCCCTTCATTGTATGTGCACAAACATGTAGAAACCAGCCTAATGGTACAACCTGGTTCACTGAACGCAGCTGGAGTTCAGATCCAGAACACTTCACTTTCTGCCGTCCCTTTTGTTCCACTGCCATTCTATGTTCAGCACTTTCCTGACATCTGATTTGTTCTATACTAACATTGTAAAATGCCTTTATATGTGATGTCGACAGCAAAGAAGGATGATAACACAGGGATGATAGCGACCTTAAGAACCACATACGCACGTTGCCTCCATCCCACTCTCTCAAAACTTTTAATTGCTCTCTCGTCTCCTGACCCTTCCTTCGCTCAGTGTATCTCTGTTTATACCTACCCATCTATCTATCTATCTATCTATCTATCTATCTATCTATCTATCTATCTATCTATCTATCTATCTATCTATCTATCTATCTATCTATCTATCTATCTCTAAAATCATACACCCTATAATGTTTATAAGGCTTTGAGAGCTAACTCTCCACATATATATTTGTACATATATTGCAAAATTCTTATACATGATCAAGGGTGTTAAGGTACTGTACTATATATAATGTATATGGTTTTAGAATTACATTTATTCAATTTTAAATATAAATTTTTGCCTGCATTTTCTCATGTTATCTTGTGTTATTTCATACTATCACACTGCCCCTATTGCTCTCTCTCCCACTCTCTCTCTCTTAGCCTTGCAGTAATCTGATAAGTAACAAATCAATTATTGAAGTGCCATCATCGGGGCAATGGGCAAAAGTGCAAACAACTCATTCATGTGTCTGAATGTGAGTATGTGCTGTGTGTTCCCGCCCTGTTTCATCCTCTATACCTTCCATCCTCCTTTCTTTTCCCTCCGTCCCTGTCTGTCCCTTTTTTAAAATCCATTTATAATCCCTCCATTCTTCCTCCCCGCTGTCCCCTCTCCTTCCTGTCTTTCTGTCTCTCTGTATCATCAGTGGCCTGTAAACACAGACACCTCACCATTAGAGTGAAATTTACTTTCAATAAGAGTCGAAAGAAAAAGCTTTTAAAGCATCAAAATCTAATTCATTTACCCCTATTACAGCAAATGGAGCAGGTGGTGTCTGAACGTGGCTATGTGTGTGTTTGTGTGCGTGCGCCTGGGGAATTTTGTCACTCTTCACAAAGCTCGTAAATAGCTTCCATAATGCTTTTACATTGGTTTACATTGCGGTTGGCTGGCTCCCTTCATTTGTACAAAACACAAAGCCAAATTTGACACTTTGCCAATACCTAGTGGCAAAGGGGGAATTTAGGAGGCAAATAAAAGAAAGAAATCACAATGACGAAGCAAATGTTGGCAACTTTGTCTGAAAAAGAGAAGGGGATTATCAAAGCATCAACACTGAGAGGGTGAAGGTTCAATTCCCTCCAGGGCAGCCCATCTTAGGATGCTTTTTTTCTTAAAGGTTTGCATGAAGCAACCATAAACACAGGTAGGATTATGTATGCAGAAATATAGAATGTGTATGTTATTTCTATTAAAGGACATGAAATATTATCAGCACTTTGAAGAAGAAAAAATAACTTTTGATCAAATAGGCTCTGTAACAAACTTTTTTACAAAACAATGCTGTTTTGAGGTTAAGACATGAAAGCAGTTTGTGCAACAAAGCAGAAAGACGCGCAGACTAAATCGCTCTTTAATAGATCAATTACATCCCCAGATTTTCTGTTGAAACACGACGTAGATGCAAGATGTTCACAGAGTACGACGTGCTCAAATGGCTCCCTGGGGTCTCTGCTCAAAGAGTGTGGGTTTTTGGTTGTGTAGCTCTTAAATCTCTCTTTCATTCTCCTTATCGGGTGTTTTGTGGCTGTCGTGTTTTTGGATTAAGACGTCCTCTGAGCTCCGAGCGAGGATCTCTTGCAGCTCTTTCAGCATCTAAGAGCTCGGTTTACATTTGTAATATTATGATTTGGTATTTGAAATCCAGCGATAGAGATGTGATTTGATGGCGTAGTGAGACAGTGTGTGTCCACATGTGGCCTGAAAACGTCTATCACATGTCTCCTGAGGCTGTTTTTTTTTTTACTTCATCTTACTGTTCTATCAACTTTTTTTTATCTTCTTCTCTGTGTCTTTAGAAGGCGTATTATTTCACTGTGACTGGTGATGACCAGAACTCATACAATGGAAGAGAATTTTCAGGTTCTGTAATATGATTTATTCATGACCATTGTATATTATTAACCAGTGAATTGAGAATTTCAGGTCCAGTCTCCACTTGGATTCTACAATCACAAAACACAGGATTACATGCAGGAAAAAAAACAAAAGATATTGTTCTTAGTGTGAACTGCATGTCTTTGTGTGGGAACAGCAGCAAAACTGTTCAAACAGAAGAAAAGGCTTATGTTATTCATCAAGAGCCCTTCATTTTCCCACGAAATATGTGAAGTGTATAGAGTAAATTATGTATATTATGTCTACTTTTATGTGTGAAAGATGTAAATGTATTCATAAAGTACTCATAATGGCCTTGTATTGTGTTATAAGGGCTTATGAGCAGCACTGCAAGTGTTGCTTGAATTTCTCAACACCCTGCAAACATTCTCCTTAAAATCCCTTGACTAGTTTTACTGTCTCCTATTAAGTCAAATGTATCTGTATGGCCCAATCTCACCAACAATGTGGGCTTTACAGGCTCACAACTTTAGTTGTTTCCAACCCAGCCAGCACTCTCTGAGAAGACAAAGAAACCTCCTCAAAAGGTGCAGTATGTGGGGTAGAAGCAGCTTTATGATGGAGCGGAGCTGCTCAGATGAAACTAAAAAGCTCCCTGACGTGAACATGAAGCTGGATGTTGCTAAAAACAAGAGTCTGAGCTAAACTGAAATGCAAATGTTAATTAGGCTCACAGTTGGGTATAATGTCGCTGAGAAGGGGATATGTTGTAACCACAGAGGTTCATTATGAATGAGTTAAAGGACCCTGAAGTGAAACTATCTGGATCAGATACAGGAACACGTTGCTGGCTCACTGACTGCTGTCTGAAGCACCTCCGCACTTTTACAGACTCATCAGCATATTGATGCAGATAGATCAGTCCTTTTCCTCTGTGTCAGTTGAAGTGTGTCTATGTGTGTACCTGACTCTGTTAATTGACAGACTGACTAGTTAATAATCAGCAACACTTTACTTCTCAATTAAGGACCTGTCAATCACACACAAAGTGTACCAGCAAAATGCATTCTGACACAACTGTAAATGACAAAATAGGTCTTTATTTGCCTCCAAAATGACTAATGTGAGTATGATCTGATGGGGACTATGCATACCTACACACCTATCTGTATTCAGACTGTGGAGGCTGTTCATCGGGTTTTTCTGCTGTTAAATAAGAAAGGAATGGATGAGGTGTCTCTCTCACACACACAACGAGCCTGCGGGCCATCGTGAAGCTGCTATAATCCTTTCCTAATAAGGTGGTAAAGACAGGGGGATTGGCATTATTGATCAGGCCTGTAGGGAAAACCTCTCTGTTTCCTCATAGATAGGTAATCAATAGTGAGCCTATAAGTCACACACACACAACTATAGGCATGCAAACCCATACAGTAAATCCCGGTGCTAGATTTGACCCATGGGCACTCTAAATCCCAAAAGCCCTTGCTGTGTGGGTCACGGGTGGGTTGACCTATAGGAGATCGAAGACAGAGCATGTGACTGCTGACACTAGAGACAATGGATGGGAGGTCGTCTTCTGTTTTGTTCTGCCCCCGGGTGTCTCATCCGTCAATGTGTGTGTGTGTGTGTGTGTGTGTTTGTGTGTGTCTCTAAGGAAACGACGTGTAGCTGGAAGAGTTTGTGCAGGCCAGAGGTGTCACTATGTATTAAGAAAGAAAGGGTTAAAGGGAGAAAAGAAAAGAAAAGAAAAGAAAGAGAAGAGAGTGATGAATGGAGAAAAGAAAAAGAAGAGACCACTTAAACTATTAAAATACTGAACAATTGAAAAAGCAGATAAAGGATAAAATTTATAAAAATGAAAGCTATCAAAGGAATGAAGAAGAAAGTGAACAATAAAAGAGGTGAAATAAAAGGGAACCATCTATTCTCTTTAAGCTGCTGATGTTTTTGTGTCTTCCCCATCTGGAGCCTGCCCATCAGTTGTGTACAGTACAGTAAAAACACACACACACACACACACACACATCCATCGCCTTGTTGTAAAACCTTTTTGTTGTACAATACACAGTTAACAGTTAATATTCTTATTGGGGCTTTTATCTGGACACAGCGTGTTTGGTGGCCAAAGTGTCAACCAAAGCTGTTGTTCTTAACATTATAGAGTCACGACCCCTCAGAATAATCAGGTTGGTGTTTGCTTAACATCAACCCTGTTTGGTGGTCCTGACCCCCAGGTAGAGAACCACTAAACCAAAGTACATACGCCAATCAGCCATAACCTTATAAGCACTGACAGGTGACGTGAATAACACTGACCTGTCAGTGGGTGGGATATATTAGGCAGCAAGTGAACACAAAGTTGATCGGTAAGAAGCAGGAAAAATGGACAGTGTGAGGATTTGAGCGACTTTGACAAGGGCCACATTGTGATAGCTAGACGACTGCATCAAGCAATACATAGTAACAGTACTCCAAGTAGCCAACTGTAAAAAAAAATCTTGAACTTCTTTGATTATTTGAGGAGATTGTGTGGCTCAGGTTCAACACCTGAAGTTGCTCATCTCTACATATATTGGTATTTTGTCATCAAAAATGGCCTGACCTCTTCCAGGTCTCCATCTTGGAGAGAAGGCTGTTTCAGTGTACTCCTGAATCCACATTCTTCACATACATTTTATAATCTCTGTATCCAATATCAGATATTGTGTCATCAAAATTGGTATATATTGTGATTTTTTGTATTATTACTCTTCCTCACCTGGATTGAAGGTCTAAGGACAGAGGGTGTTGAATGTTGTACAGATTTTAAAGCCCCTTGAGGCAAACTGTACAATCTTTCTTGAACATTTTTCAACTATTTTAAGTTTGTTCACAACTGTTTTTTTAAAAATCATTTCTATCTGTTTAGTATTTTTTTCTCGTAACCAGATATTTTCTTAAAAAAGATAAGACTGACTATTTTCTTATCACTGGTGGCCTTCACCCAAAGACACATGGGAATTAGGTTTTAGCTATATCTGGTGCAATAATGTGCATTGTCCCCATTAAATAAAAAATAAAAATACATTTATAGCATTTCGACTCTTGGAGATTGAAAGCTTTTTCTTTTTTTTATGAGTCAGGCGGTGCAAGAAACACAAACAGTCGATCAATATTACAGTTTTTATACAAACCAAGGTTAGTCAAACTATTTGTAAGAGAAAAATTGAGGTGAACAGTAGATTTACTTTCCAATCTGTCAATTGAACGTCTATCACATTTTGCAGAGGATATGATCTTATCTCCTTTATAACCAGATTGTAGTATTGTGCATGTTTCTTGCTTGTTCTGACTTGACATGTTCCCATATGTCAGCATTTAATGTAATAATGAACAAAACAAAAATGATAACAAGCTCCACGCTGTAATAAGAAAAAATATAATTTATCTTTGGTGTGAACTGACTAAGAAATCTGTATAAAGCAAACATCAAAGCTGAGGTGTAAAGGCCCTGACATGCCAACTAATGGCATCAAAAGCCAACTGTCACATTGCGTCTGTCTTCTCCAAAAATGACACTATAACTATCTGTATTTGTCAATCAAAAAACAACACTGGGAGCCCTAGGACAAGGACAGCGGATATAAACACAGGCAGCCTTATGAGGTAGGTTTGCCCACTCTTGCTCAGACTATTTCATGAAGCAGCTGCTTCTAACGGAGAAAAAGATTGATAAAAAGTTGCAAATGATCAGATGAGATAAAGGTGAAATATGAGACTGTCCTTGCGTGTGTGCCCTGTTGACAAAGTTGTTACTGCGTTGCTCACTTCTATTTCTCTTCTTCTGCACTGATTCGCTTAAACCAATCGGAATCGAATCAAATTATTTCTCTCACCAATGGCCTTTGCTGCCGATTCAACATGCTCAGTCGGCCAGAAAGGCCACAGACAAGGGCTGACGAGTGGAAATGGTGCGGAACACATTGCAAAAACTATGCCTACAGACGCTCACCAATTGCCCCAAATTAGCCCGGTGTATCATGGCCATAGGAAATAGTGTTGATTCAAGAATAGGCAAAAACACAGACATAAAGACTTCAATGGTAGGTCATATTGTGCTCCAACTGGGACTGAGTCAGAACACCAAATCAGAACAATAAATCCTGAATCAGCACCAAAGTAGTTTTCATGCATCGCCCAGTCAAAACTCAATTTGGCCTTTTCATAAAAGTTTCATAAAACAGCTGAAGTTCAGTGGTATTTCCCTTTAATGAAGACGACCCCACAGGGCTGATGCATTGCTCAGTGTAGCATGTGTTTATCCGAGTTGTGTATGTGACAAGTTTAATTATGTGATCTTTCCCCAAGTCCCTGGAGTCCAGAGATAATTACCAGTGGATAATGGTGGGTGTATGGAATGAAATGGTAAACCTCAGCATGGCTAGAGGAGGGGGCAGTGTGTGTGTGTGTGTGTGTGTGTGTGTGTGTGTGTGTGTGTGTGTGTGTGTGTGTGTGTGTGTGTGTGTCCACATATACAGAAGATGTGAGCCAGGTATGTTTGTCCTCACACATACTGGCTTACATTGCATGCGTAATTGTTGCCGTGTGTGTACAAATGTGTGTGCGTATGTGTGCTGTTTTTTCACACTACAAGTGTCTATCTGCCTCTGTGAGTGTGTGTATGAGTGTGTGTTGTTTACTAAGTGATAGATGACTCTCAAGCAGTGCAAAGTGAACATGAAAAATGGCAATAAAGTTTAATATTGTTCCCTGCAACGCAGATTTATGACACAGTGAATTAAACATCCGTTTCTCATTGGGGCATTGATTTACAAACACACACACACTTCCCTGCACACACACTTTAACACTGATGCACATGCATAAATGGATGCACGCAAAAAGTTGCCTGTACATTAGCAGATGTGCACAAAAGCTGACACATGCATACACACTCACAAATTGATACACAAAAAAGACAAAGGCGCAAAATCCAACACACACACAGTGTAGAAAGAACACACAAGCACACACACAGAGCTGTTTGGTTTCCATATATCACTGCGTTTACGATTGCTCTCCACTATTCCCTGATCTCCTCCCTGTAGCACTGAACCTGTGGGTAATTGGCTTTTTAATGACTTCTGCATTTCCACACATTTCCCATCGTGGTTATTTGCTTTCTCAGGCCTCATTTGAGAAGTCACACAGAGAGAGAGACAGAGAGAGGGAGAGAGGGAGAGAGGAGGGGTGGACAGGTAAGAAAGTAGATGAAACAAAAGAAGACATACCACACACACACACACACACATCCATCCTTGCATTCTCATGCAAATTAGACTTATCAAATTACAAAGGCAAAAGAGAAAATACAAATTCACTTGTTGTGAGTGGAAAATGTTTTCAAATGATACAATAAACTGCAAAGTAAACATGTTTGCAGAATAAATAATGATGGGATGGGATGATCAGCCTGATGGATGAGGCAATTTCACTGCAAAAGAAATGCTGTCTGTCCACTGTGACCTTCAGAAATGTCATGACTGCTATTTCACTTGTATATAAGGCTCCATTATGACCATGACCTGCAACATTTGAATGTTCCTGAGGACTGTTTCTGTTTGTGTTTTTATGACTGTGGAAACTTTTGTCAAACTCTGCCAACGTTTTATCATTTATTTGAAAACAATTCATATAGCTTATGCTCATATTGTTTGACATCCAAAAAGATCCAAAATGGCTTAGATAAAGAAGACATTAACGTTATTATTGAAATCATTTAACATTCCAAAAGTTTGTTGATATCAAAGAAGACTTCTTTTTGAAAGATGTGTTGTCTTTGACGCATCATGCGTTTGGATCTGGATCATCATCCCACAAGAGACTCCCTTGTTACATTCTTCACATGCATTTTAATTAATCGTTTAATCTTCATCTATCAGAAATTGTTATACTATGTGATTTTGTTGGTTTGTTCTGTCCCATTTTTTCCGTGTTAAAAGGGTTTTTCCTTACCCAAATTGAGGGTCTAAGGACAGAGGGTGTTGAATGTTTAAAGCCCCCTGAGGCAAACTGTGATTTGTGATTTGGGGCTATATAAATAAAAGTTAAATTTGATTAGATGGAAACACAGCTGTGTTTGGTGTTTAGTCTGAGTGTACATCCACAACAGTTACTGTATTCAGTTGCTGTCTGTTTTACATGCATTTATTATGTGTGCATCTCTTTGTGTGCAGTGACTTAGAGTAAAATATGTTTGTCTAAACGCTGTGTGGTAGTCTCTCTGCACATGATTGGTTTCATATTTGCATGCATTTAAAAGACTGCGCAAATGTGTGTTTGAGCATGCAAAGAACTGTATGTGCATTTTGCCTCTCAGCCACTGTGCATGTTGTTTTATATGAATGTGAGCAGCATGCCAAAGAGGTGTGCTTGAGAATTCTGTTCCAGACAAAATGGAGGGAGACACCCAACAACAACAGACAGAAAGACTGAAAGAGAGCGAGAGAGAAAGAGATCCCCACACAGAAAGCAGAGAAGGGCTTTGAAGTAACTTCACTGCAGGTGTCAGACAGTCAGCAGTGGACAGACATACTGACTGGATTTCAAACTAAAAATAACAACTTTCATTCACTCCTGGCCTAGTCAGTAAGGCTATAGTTAGGTATTCAACCATTAAGAGCTATAAGTATATTAATAATGAGTGCAATTCAAGGTTGCTACATCAAGAACTGTTGAGTAAGTAGGCCTCTGGGTGTTAAGCATCTTTTTGTCTTCAAGCCCTGCAGGCTTTTAACCCACTAGCAGGCTAGCAGGCACATCAAACATTGATTAGCTGTTAAATATGGTATTGTCATTATTAGTTTATAATAATTTCAGCAGGCTGTCAGTGTTTACACAACAGCTCAGTGTGGGTAAGAGTGAAAAGGTGGAGTTCAAATAGTAGGAAAGAAGTGTTGGTTGTTCATAATTGTTAAAATAAAATAAGCAAATAAGCAGAACCTGCACCCTGAAGATGATTTTTATGTCTGTGAAGCATTTATATCAGCGTTATTTAATAATATTGTTAAAATCCTAATTTATATATCTAAATCATAATGCTGTAACCTTTTTACTGTGGTTGTTTCTATAGGCCTAGAGGTGGAAATGAAACCCAGCTCTCTCAGACAGTATTAGGGTCTTGCTGTTCTTATTATGGCAAGGTCCATCTCTCTAGGTACTGCAGATGCCTGTGTTTAAAACCTGCCATGAAAATTTCATGTTCTCCATCCCGGTCAACACCCAGTTCATGATAGACTTAAGGTACAACGATGTTTCATCCCTGCCAGGTTTACTGCCTTTACAGATTGCCTCATGCACATCAATAAACAATAAGAGTATTATTTCTCAATGTCTGTGCAAGAGTTTGTGCATTAATACCACTTTCACGCTTGCCTACTCATATTTGCTTAGGCTCACGTCAATGTGCCCTTTAGTAAGCCCGTGTTTGTGTTTATATCTACCTATAAATAAGATTTGGTGTGCCATGTGTTGTTGATGCAATTTCTATACAGCATTTATTACACTCTGCCATGCATCATCACTAATTATTTCTGAGGCCTTTAATATACACTGGATTGATGCAAAAGCTGCATCTACAAAGTTGAGTCATCTGAAAGCATCTGCTTACAGAGTAGAATCTTGTTATTGATGGAACAATGTGTGGTTTTGAAATATTGACAGGAATTTCATGCACCAGTTGTTTCCCACAACAGAGAGTGTGCTGAAATGAAGCTTTTATTCTTGCATTTATCACTGGCGAGGCTCTATAGGCTACCTATTTTCAACAGTACGTTTAGAAAGTGCCATCATTAACACACTCTCAAAAAGGTTTCTTCCTTTGAAAAGCAGTACAGTATATAAAAATACATACATTACTAGAACTAGAACTTACTGAACTGAACTAAACATAGGAGTCATTCCAGAGTTTTCCACAGACAAGACCTTCTTTCCTTGTTCAGTTATTCTACTTTATACTGATGAATGAAGTAACTGTTAGTATTGTATTATTACTGTAAGTTTGAACTGAGCAGCTTAACTTACATTACGTTACCTGCGTTACATTACATACATATTTTAAGCCAAAATTGTGCTCCTAAACCTAACCAAACTGCAACTGTATAAACTCATAAAATGCTAAATGTTTCCCAGCGACCTGACTTTGAAAGTCAAACTGGACATTGCATATTAATTGTTGCTAACTTTACCGCAGAGCCCTGTATATGTAAAACTGGTGCACTACAGCGTTCTTGTTTGTGAGGAGTGGGGCCACTGACCAAGCTGCTGTATTTGACAAATTGGGTGTAAAAACATGTTGGCAACAACATTATTTGGCAAACCCTGACTTTGAGAACATAGTCCCGCTAATACCACCCAACCAAAGTTACAATGCAGTTCGTCTGATTTGAAGAGAGGTTTTGTAATTCAAAGGTAGATTATAAAGATACATCCCAAAATGTCCATTAAGTTTTTATCTCTCAACAAGCAACCAAATAACAATAAAAATTGTAAATAAAAACAATTTGCAAAGAAAATGCAGGCTACTGAACATAAAGATGAGATTCAAAGAGAGATAATAGTTTTCTCTCTGTGTACACTGCATGAGACACGTACACTTAGTTTCCTATAATAACTTATTTCCTCTCCATTCGCCTAAAGCAGAAAATCACTCAGGGAATATCACTACTATTTTTATAACACAGCATCAGAACCTACCTTGTAAAGGCACACATGGACACACGCAGGTAGGTACACACACATAAGCACACCATAAGTGGCGTCAAAGGCACATTAATATGGAGCCCACAGCTGGGTGTAGGGTCTATAATCTAACCACTAACTGCAAATGAAGAAAGAAACACATTGGGGGCTCAGATTAGATGGAGCTGGCAGAGATGGAAAATGAAACAGAGGCTGTCAATGATGTGTTTGTGCTTCTCTCTCTCTCTCCTTGTGGTTATCACCTTCTTTCTTCCAGGTTGTCTGTCATTTTCAGACATTATTGCCTTTCTCTCAGTGTTTGTCCCATTCAGTCTGACTCTCTCTCTCTCTCTCTCCCTCCCTCCACACACACACACACACACACACACACACACACACACACACACACACACACATATAAACAGAGAGAGTTATCACTGGCCTACAGGGACACATTACTTCTGTGATCCAAGGCTTTTATATGGTGGCTTGGTCTTAAAAATGGGCATTTATTGCTCCCCCTGATAAATCGAGAGTGTGTTGTGTGTGTGTGTGTGTGTGTGTGTGTGTGTGTGTGTGTGTGTGTGTGTGTGTGTGTGTGTGTGTGTGTGTGTGTGTGTGTGTGTGTGTGTTATTCATTCAATCTGCTGTTTGCTTGGTTCTCTTTGAAAAAGCTAGACACCGATAAGAGCCTCCACATGCACATGCATATTGTGTTTGTGGAATGTGTGTGTGAGTGTGAGTGAATGGGAGAGAGCGAGAGTGGAGAGAGAAAAAGAAAAAAGAGAAAACAGATCTGTTGATATTCATTTTAGTATTGGTTTGTTTGGACTTTATTTTAACATCAGAAACTGCATTCAACTGCAACAATCTGCAATATGTAAATGTTAATGATAAACTCTAGAACGTTTAAGTTTATGCCTTTATTGATCCCTCGGTAGGAAATTCAAGTCATCAACCTGTTGGAGTGGTGGGTGTTACATCAACAGGTGATAGACACCCAGTGAGAAGTTAGTGGGATACTAATGGCATCACACCAGTTTACATAACATCTCTTTATCATAAGGTGTGTAAATGGCTACAGCCTAACAACCTGACTGGTTTTCAGGCATCACACCTACATTGTCTGTAAGGGGAGAAACTGAAGAGAAATATCTAATTGGATTTTCTGTGAGGAGGATATAAATGTGTATATGAATTGTATCTACAATAACCATAATTTAAAAAAACAACCAGACTGCCTTACTGGAAAAGATATGGCACAATCAAACATTCTAAAACCAGTTTGTGGAATGGAAGAGAGCCATGAAACCCTGGGTGTGAGCAACTAAAGGAAAATGTCAAAGAGAAGCAGTAGATTTTGGGTATTTTTTGTGTTTGAAACATACTGACATTACAGATGGACAGTTGAGTGGTTTAAGAAGTTTATATAGACAATGTGATCCTTTTAATTTGCTGTGAGACTGGGCCACTGTTCACTTGGCCTCCACTGATGTGAGGGATTCCATCATGGATTTGATACAAACATTAGGTACTTTGTCATTATGCTTTCCCTCATTTTCTCTTTTATAAGGTCAAATTATCATATTTAACATGGCCAATGTTTCAAATAATGAGGTAAACGCATGTGAAAGTAATTCCTGTGAGTAAAAAGGTCAGGTTTCCGACTGCTCTGAATGCAATGTTTCCATTGAAAGGTGGTGGGGAGGGGGGCATAAAGGGCCAGTATAAGATAAATAGGGATGTTTTTGAACTGTGAATCATCCAAACATACTCTAATGGAATCTCTGAACACAAATAATGAGCTGGAAATAAACATAATAGATCCCCCTTTAACTAAATTGGATCATATCCATGACCTAAAAACACACATACTTGTTTTATGCTCTTTTGTTTCTGAGAGCAGGGCAGTCTGATTTCCATAGATAGGTTGAACTCAAACAGGTAGAGCAAATAAATATGTAAATCAAGTTTTAAAAGAAATGGTTAAGTGACCTGTCTATAAAATCCCCAACATCTCTATATTAATTTTGTTGTCTCTCTTAAAATCTTCTAATATCCCAGTGATATTCCTAACTGGTGTGAAATAATCCCATATCCCCATTACCTGTGTTTCCCTGAGGTACCTGTTCTTCCTATATATAGAAATGATGTGTTCAGCCAACTATCCTCCCCCTCTTTCCCCCTCTTCCCTCTCTTCTTCGCTCACTCGTCTTCCCATCCTTTTCCATCCCTTCATCCTGTTTCTCTTATCTCCTGCTGCGTCTGTCACTGACAGCTCTATCTGCTCTAGTTGAAGTTACAAAGGGACTTTACCACTCAGGTAATCCATCTATCTTTATCTCACAGTCTCTCTGTGGATGTATAACTCTGCTATAATGGCGTCACTCTGAGAGAGACTGACAGCTCGGTACAGCTCTCAAAGCTACATTTCAATGGAAGCCATGATTCAAAATCACCCTTGCTTATCCTAAAAGGAAAGCGCTGTTTCAAATTACAGAGGTCTTTTTACTTGCCATTCTTAAGCCAGGAAAGGTTTACAGAAAAATGCCATTTTTGCGAGATTTTTTTTTCAATTTCACTTATGAGACGACATTTTACTTACTAATTACATTGCTGAGTTCTGAAGGAGTGGCAGCACGACTTTACATGCAAGTAACACATGTAGTCGGATGCTCAGACTCGTTTAAAACTGATCCCATGTTCCACCCAATTATCTAAACCACATAGTCAAAAATAAAGGAAACTGAAGGTGAATTCAGTTGAAATGTTTTCTTCCGGACTGTAAAACTGAATCAGGAAGGAGCTTCTTCAAGATGGTTTTACGGCAGACAGCGAGTAACACATTTCTGCATCTTGCCTTTGGTTTTACTCCAAAATATTTCATTCAGATAATATGGTTTAGCTAGGGGACTGGTTTGAATCCTGTCTGATTATTTGTGTTCTTTTTCAAATGAATTCTGCTGTACGCTCGTGACAAGCAGTGTCCAATAGATAAATATGCATATCATAATTTTCCACATATTGTCACCCAATATGACTTCAAATATGAATTCAGACTTCATCTCTATCAACAATGGTAAATAAACTTCCTCCAGCTCGGCTTGTTGTTTTCTCTCACACTAATCCTTTTTCCACATACACAAAGAAGCACCAGATGCAGACCACAGAAAATGCTTACATTGTTATTTTATTATTATAATTAAAGTTACTTTGCTCAAGGCTGTTGCTTCCTTAATAAAGCATTTAAATATTCTCCTTGTCATTGCCGGGCCACTTGGCATGCAGACTTACTCAAGGATTAAGCTTGCAGTGTGTATTGCCCACTGCACAAAAGACATTATCTGGAATCGAAAACAAAAAGAAGTAGTGTGATTACTTTTCCCATGCAGTAATGAGTACAACAGTAATCACTGTAAGAATAGAGTAATATTAGTAATATTACTCCAGGGTAATATACTGTATGACCTCTAGCTAGGACAACAAGCTGGTATCACTCCAAACTCGTGAAAGACTGCCACACTCTTAGGTACTAAGGTCACATACGTTAAGTAACTTACGATCTTTCCCAAAACCTTACCAAGTCCATTTTTGTGCCTAAACCTAACCAAACTGCAACTGTTCCACAGCCACACCGGCTTTATTTTAACTGGATATTGCAATTTTATTTATTATTATTATATTGCTAACTTGACTTACCGTGTAGCCCTGCGCATCCAGACATGACACTAGAGGGTAACTACAGCGTCATATTTTGAGACATAGGCCCACTGACCAGACGATGACGACGATAGACGATTGATCCCCTAGGGGAAATACTTCTTTTCACTCTTTTTATTCTTACACACACACACAGGCTAAAATACACACTTCACACTTGTGGACATGCAACAGGGAGAGAGATGGTGGAGTGATGGGCTCCCCACGTTAGCAGCGCCCATGAGCAGTTTCTTGGTTGCCTTGCTCAAGGGCACCTCGACAGTGCACAGGAGGTGAAACTGGCACTTCTTCAGCTACCAGTCCACACTCCATATTGTGGTCTGTGGGATTTGAGCCGGCGACCCTCCAGTTCCCAAGCCAAGTCCCTACACACTGAGCTACTGCCGCCCTTGCTTGCCGACCAAGCAGCAATTTTACAAGTTGGGAGTGAGAACATGTTGATAATACTTAAATTAAAAACTTTACACTTTTTAATTTTGTAATTTTTTCTATTAACATACTCCCTTTCCAGCTTATGTCAGTTTAATACAACTTACTGATGATTGTAAACTATGTAATTATGTATGGTTTGGAGTCTTCTCAAAGACTGTTGTCTTGTGTCTGTCTCTTGGTGTAACCCCAGAGATGCCATTTGTCACTTTTCCTTCTTCTTTACACTCAGACCCAAAGCTAACTACTTGCAGCTTCCTCTCAGTTAACACTGCAAGAAATGTAGGTATTTACACAGCGGCTGTCTGTCACCCCGTCAATGTGTTATTATCACTTTGCGCCATTTGTCATTTCTCCAACCCTACCTCGCTTCTTTCCCGCCCGCCCACAAATCACAAATGCAATCAAGTCGGCCCCGACAAGGGCCCTCGAATCACCACCAGCAACCAAAAAAGCGGACAGGATATTTAACCTCTGTACCCATCAGCAGCCACTTGACATACACACACACACACACACACACACACACACACACACACACACGATTAATGCTCTCTGGCTCTGACATGCTATAATTCAGAAGTCTATTACTGATGGCAGTTTAAAACAAGGCATGATAGCGTGTGTGTGTGTGTGTGTGTGTGTGTGTGTGTGTGTGTGTCTAGACTGTATGTTTCAGTTTGTGACAAAGTGTATAGACGTGGGTGTGTGTGTGTTAAATGTGTGTCACAACTGAATAGTGAGGCACTCTCTGATTAGTACTGATTTGTTTTCAGCCTCTCGAAGGAAAAATAGGAGGCAGCACTGACGAGCAGATACACACACACACACAAACACACACACACACACACTCAGATGAAAACACACACAGATACGAGAAAAATGTCAAAATACAACTTGAGACGTTCACTGCAGTTCAAACATATTTTACTGTCAAGCTGTCAAATCTGAAAAAATAACATCGAGGCAAATTTAGGACAAAGACGCCTCAGGAGGAATGAATGTCTGGGAGAACGGCAGTGTGGAGAGAGAGAGAGAGAGAGAGAGAGAGAGAGAGAGAGAGAGAGAGAGAGAGAGAGAGAAATGAAAGAATTAAAGTCATGAAAGTAAGAGCAAAGGCAGGCAGAGCTATAAGGCTTTCTGCAACACAGTTTGGGTCCTGGATTGTCAGTCAGCGCAAACATCAATGCTGCAAATGACAGGGTACACCTACAAACACACACACACCTCTGGCATTGTTAGCTAAGCTCTGGCTAGCTTTCTTTAAAAATCACCTAAAACCTCAAGGAGGAGAAAAAACGAGTATATATTTCATTTAGCTGTCAAGCTTTCGCAAAGCCTGCAAAATGCCGAAGGAAAAGGGGGGTTGGTTTGTGCAGAAAAAGCGACAGAGGAATGAAAAACTATGAAAAAAGAAAGACCCAATAAGACAGCCTGATCTGAAATGTATACACTTGCAAACACAGTAGAGGAAAAGGATGATACAGGAGAACACAGAACAGGCTTAGAGTGATTTACTGTGACATCCGTAGGTGGGGGCAGAGGAGAAGAGATCCCGATCAGCTGACCATGACGGCCACGATGTGGGTGAACTCAGTCAGGTTATACAGCACTGAAGCAGTTTGCTCACTCTGCAGAAATGTGTGTTTTCTCTCACCCACCCTCTGGACCACACATTATTTACACCTTGCAGCTGAAACACAATCAGACAGGTAGTCTACATAGCCTCTGTAACACAGCATACGATTCACTGTTGCGTGTTTTAAGCCATTTATAGACCTTACACAGCCAGGGTTCACCCACACATGCGCCTGATTAGACCTCTTCTTCGTGGGCGTGTACAGACTGACATCTCCCTCACTCTCCAGTTGGCAGGACAACTTGCTTTTTGTTCATTGCTATTCGCCTGACAAGTTTTTGTGACATTATCAGAATAGCTCTGTGTAACTTCAGCCAGAACAGAGGTTTAATCGGCTGGAATAACTGACAACACCTGTGCAAGTGTGCGGACCTTTTAAAGCTCCCTGCATGCAATCTTGTAGGTTTATTGCATGTCACAGGCTAACAATGCCTGCACTATTTTATATTACTGACACTGTGAGAAGTATCTGGTACCTTTTTATCTCAATGTGTTATTTTTAATACAGTTTTTTACTCTCTTGTAATTACTCTCCATATTATCTTGAAAACTCTTTTTATATTCTGTTCTTATCCTTTTCCTTGTCTCAGCTGCTGCAGCCCAATTTCCCTTCAGGGATCATTAAATCTTCATCTATTCTATCTAATTCACAGAAAGGCTAGACAGAGATTGTCTGCCACCATTCAAACCACAAATGAACAGGATTCTGTCTGACTTCAAAATTACGCAGACACACAAATGCCCTTCTGGTGCTGTTTTGCAGAGACAGGCTTTTACTGGTCTTGAACAGAGACGGGGACTCGAGTTTAACTTAAGTCGCACACACAGAGACGTCAGACTCGACTCGGACTCGTGTGTTGGGACTTGTGAACAACCATTATGTTTTCTTTTTTGGCGTATTAATATTAAGGAAATTCTGAAACGTCTGACGAGTTTAATGTGATTCCTTCCTTTTTTTCATGGTAACCACGGTGACCATGGTAACCATATTACGCATTGGGTGCGCAGCTCGCGGCCTCACGCACTAGTACCTCGGATGACTACTGACATGAGGTAAAAAAAAAAAAAAAAGGTCGGGTAACGTTAATCATCTACGTTGCCACCAACGTGTGTTTTCTTCATATTGCACTGCAATAGCCTGTTTAAAGTGATCATATAACAAACAACTAATCAGTACTGATACTGTATGCTAATAGATAAGGGAGTGATAATAATACAGTAAATGCTTTGAATTCCTTAGATATAGCTGTGCAGTATTCTTAGTAGACCGGATAGCAGCAGATGACAGAAGGCTCATTACAACCAGAAGAGACATATGACTTTTATTTTTTAGAGACTTGAGACTTGACTTGGACTCCACAAAGACTTGAGACTTGGACTCTTGACCAAAGACTTCAGACTTCAGACAATATCATCCGAATAAATATGTGATGTGAAACCAGAGGGTAGACAATAGGAGAAGGTGCACACACGTAAAGAGCAAACAGTAAAGACCAGACACACACATGCACAGTGTCTGAGGAGTTTCTGTAAGAGGTGACCAGAGCCTCGGAGAAGGAATAAGAGTGAAAGATATCTATTCCTCTGATTACTCCTCCTCTGTGAGAGAATTAAGGCTCGGTCCATTCCCACCTGAGCCCTTCTGTCTCTCCGTCTCTCTTTGTTTTTGTATCTGTGATAGTAAATGCACTTCAGATCTACTGTGCTCACTATGTGTTACAGCAGCAACCGTCCAAATTTAAACAAAAAGAGTTTTCAGGTGACCTAGTGAGTCATTTGCTCTCCGGCAACAGCATAACATTTTATCTCAGCTTAACACTTGTATGATTATTTCCTGTACTATGTTTGGATTTGAAACACCAGCTCTTTTATATGTTTAGTTGGTTGCTTGTTATATTTCTGAATCTGGATCCACTAAAAGAACAGTACTAACAGTTTTGGTTTAATCAGTTTATAGGGGTTAATGTTATCAAGCGCTTATGGGTATTTCTTATGTTCAGTCCCGCTGTTATATAACACATATAAACAATGCACCACTGATGTCTCTGTATGTGTGACAATCCACCAGTGGGTCCTTGTCAAGGCTGTTGATAGTCTATCAGACAGAAGCTGTCAGTATGCTAACAGTCACTCCTTCCAATAGTACGCCTATGGTGTGTGTGTGTATTGTGTGTGTGTGTGTGTGTGTGTGTGTGTGCTAGCTAAACAAAACAAACAAAAACGCACAGTACGAACAGTTTAGTGGGGCTAATTTTGTCAAGCTAGAACTTAATAAAGAAAATAAAGAAACTAAAATTTCGCATCTTAGCTCCCACTTTTTGTTCTCTGGCTGCACACTGAATGCGTCGTTTAGCTTAGCAACTGCGTGGGGGGAGTTCATGTTGCCCTGTATCTGAATCAGGGCTGTTTTCCTGTGAGTCTGATCAGGAGTCTTTCTGCCCCCTAGTGGTCACACATCACTAAATATAGCTGTCTCTAATAACGACCTTCACCAACACAACAACAAACTTTTAAGACCACTTTAAAGACATTACGTATTTCCAATTGTCCATCCTGGAAATTGCCTTTTTCAAATGGATAGACTTGTAACAAAACGTAGTAAGAGCCTTTGTGTCAGTCTGTGAGTTTGTTTCTGTCTTTGTATCCTGTTTCTTTTTTTTTTTTTTTTTTTTGGGGGGGTTTCTTTCACAGTTTCTGTCTCCCTCATCTATCTTTGTGGATGCTTGTCTATCTGCCTTTGTCCATCTCTTTTGTGTCTTTTTCCATTTACATGGCTCTGTGAAGTCAGCCTTTGTATTCTACTGCGAATATAGGCTATCTCTCAGTCTGCTTGGGCCTCCTGTCAAGCGTTATCTCACTTTCACTCTGTCTGCATTCTCCGAAGTAACTCCATTTTTTTAATGAGAAGAAAATCTCAAACTTTATGTGTTTTGTGTTTTTTTGGTTTTTTACCTCTTACCTTACTCACAGTTTGTCATTCCCATTTTCTTTTTTTACATGAATGAGATATTCCCATCCAGTTTTAGTGCTTTGATCACATGTAGTTTGGATTTTGTTTTGTGTGTGTTTGAGATTTGCTGTCTCTCCTTTTATTTGACAGTGTATTAATGTGCTTAAGCAGACGCACAAGAACGCACACTTGCACAACATATATGTGACAAAGAGCTATGTTCACACACACACACACACACACACACACACATACACAATTCAAACACACTTTTGTTTGATTAGGCTTTCATATGCTGATGATTCTGAAGTACATGAATGCTGATTTTTCTCTATTTCTCATTTATTAATACATTTCTCTCAATCATCCTCTTTCTCTCTGTGTATTTTTTCTGCCTTCACTCTTCCCTCTCCCTCACTCTAACTCCCGTCTTCTCTCTCTCTCTCTGATCATTTTTCACGTTTCAGATTGTGGCCTTGTTGATGGATGCTGAAAACATCAACTGGCTTTGATGTTTGATGTTTGCTGCTCGTGTGAGTTTGTCTCGCTCAGCCTAGGGTTTGAAGGTAATAAGAGGTATGAGATATGAGTGTGTGTGTGTGTGTGTGTGTGTGTGTGTGTGTGTGTGTGTTGTGTGTGTGTGTGTTTGTGTGTGTGTGTGTGTGTTTGTGTAGGGCCGAGCCCAAAAAATCCCAAAAGCCTCTCTTTTCTTTTGGTGATTTGCAGGTTTGCGAAAGCTTGACAGTTAAATAAATTTACCGCGGTGGCATTTTTTTTTTTTTACTCATGTTTATTGTTATTTTGAAAAATGCTAGCCAGAGCTCAGCTAAGAATACTAGAGGTGTGTATCTATAAGTGTGTGGCAGTCATGTTTAGCAGCTGAATATAACCGTATAGAAGCCAATAAACAGAAAAATGCTTTCATATGGTTGAGAGCAATAACCAGTTATCATATTCCATGTTACTATTTCCACTTCCAGATTCTTTACAGTCTCACCTGCGTGACCAAATGAAACATTAAAGGAAACATATAAAGTCTTATGAAGTCTGTCTGGGATCCATTTTCATGATTGTTTTTTAACGTTGTGATTATTTTGTATAATGTATATTGTATATATGTATATATGTATATTTTATATGCATTAAAACTGGTTTTAGCATTCAATTTATGAACTCTCAAGAATACAGACTGTGAGATTTTTATGTCTATAGGTGGCAAGAGATGGAAAAACAGCCATGCCCATCCAATCTTGTCACATCTACAAATTGTCATGGGTGAGGATTATATCATTCCACGTCAACGCAGAGATGATGAGAGAAGAAGTTAACAAAGCACTCATTCCAATCCAATCACGCCCAACCCTGCAATCTATAAGCTGTCAGGACTATGGACTATTTGACAACGATGTCTAAATGGAGGTAAAGAGAGAGAGATGGAGAGAGCGATGGTGCCAATCCAATCTTGTCAGATCTACAAGCTGTCGAGTGTGGGTTACGCTCTGTGACAACCATATCAACCACATCAATATTATGGAGGTGAGGCGAGAAAGAGGATTATATGATGACTGTCGATAATGGAAGCAAAGAGACAAAAGCGAGGGGCTTATTTGCACCCTTCATACATGTATACATGCTGTACCTACACTGGTGGAAAACATCTGAAACATTAGAGAGCATTACATACAGCTTGAAGATTTCTGAATCTTGGTGGACGTGCATACTTATAAAGAAAAAATGAGCCTTAAATACTTTTTCATCTCTTTTGAGATATTTTATTGACTCAACACAACTATGGAGTCAATTAGTACTTTTTAGATCTTGCAACTTGGACCCCCTTTTTTCTTCAAACAGCTTGTTTTTCCAATACACTTCAGTTTCAGGGGTACATTCACACTAGATTGTCACTTCATTTGTGTATCATTCGTTCTATTCATATTCAATATAGATTCTAAAATCAGAAAATTTGAAAAACGATTTGTTATTTTGTTATTCATTTATGAATCAAAACAAAAACAAAACATTTTTTTTCATACTATCTATTCAAATCTGATTTAGATATTTATTGTGTCCGATTTGTGTGACTAGGAAGTTGCAAGTTGAACACAGATTGTCTATTTACTTGCACAGGAAAATAAACTTTTTTTTTTATAGCTTTTTACATATAATATATATGAATATGAAATAAGAATAAGAGGCCCCATTTGTCAGTGTTTCAAGTCTTTTGATAGCAACAATACAACATGGTACTGATATTTTAATATAGTTATCTGAGGTCCAGTATGAGTACATCAGCAGACTTAACATCATGAAAAAAAAAGACTAAAAGCGAGAGACAGACAAAGAGACTGACAGACAATTTGTTCTTGTCCTGCCTTATCAGATCTACAGCTGTCAGGGCAGCGTGCCGTCGATAAGTTGTCTATGATGAGAAGGGCTTATAGGCCGTGATGGCTATTGCCCCTGACAACCACCACCCGCAACGATAGATGAGACAGATAACTGACATTAGACATATATATACTGAGAAAGAGACAGACTGGCATGGCGCTCATGCCCATTCAATCGTATCGGATCTTCAGTACAAGATCTTGGTCTGGTGAGTGGAGGATGTTGCTGACAGATCTCTCTCTCCACCACTTCTGGCATGTCAGAGAAATGATGGGAAGAGAGAGAGAGAGGGAGAGATGATGATGTATGAGAGCAATAATTGACATGACTGAGGGATAATGTATGATACAGAGAGAGGGAAGAAGGGCGGGTTATAGGCTTGTTGGGTGCATTATGAGATCAATGCGATGAATGGTTAGGACGAGAAAGGCAGTAAGAAAAAGATATACTTCTTTTAATGTCTGAACCAGTGAAGAATTTGTTCATATCATCGAACAGGGAGATACACGTCTACCTGGTGAGACTTGCATCTCCCGCCTTCCACTCCTGTACAGAACCAACTTTGACAAAACTGTCAACAGTTGTTTCTGCAGCTGGATCTATTTAAACTTAATGGATGGCTCAGAGGAGCATCTTCTGTGCACTACAGCTCTCCTCTTAGTATAGCACAGTAGATTATTATTTATTATTACTGACCTATTCTATCTGAGTACAGTGACAGTCAATTGACACCATGATCTGACCACAGCAACATTATAATTTACTTTTTTTTAAAAAGCAATCAGAAACTAAATAGTTTGATCACAACTATACCATTCCCTGCGCAGTGTCACGCCGAAGTGTGTAATAGCCCCACTGATGCACTGGAGAATACCATGTCAGCGTCACATTCTGCCTCGCCTAGATGTGAAAACTACACATGTATGAAGGTGCAGTACCAGCAGTAGTGGCTTGGCGGAGGGCTCAAACACATTCTAGACTTTCACCCAGTAGATGGCTGTTCGAGTCCTGTGTGAAACCAAAAGTCCACGCTGACTAGTCAGGTACTGTCTTTTCCTAAACCTAATCAAGTAGTTTTTTAGCCTAAACCTAACCAACCTGCGACCTCAACAAGCTTTATTTTGAAAAAGTATCTTTGCATATATTAAGCATATTGCATATATGTTATTGCTAACTTGACTGAGGAATGAGCATGAAATATAATTGTGATACTGTGTGTGTATTACACACATAGGCACGATACCAGGTTACTACATCATACCATGAAAACAGCAAAGACATAACCAGGCTGTGCTAAATACATTTTCAACATTTATCCAGCAGATTTATCCAGTTTGAAAAGAGAAGAAGATAAAATAAGGAAATTATACCCTTATTGGCTTTTAAATAATTTGCATGTGAGTGTTGATGCTGCTGTGGAAATACAGTTTGCAATAAACAGTCAAGTCAGTCAAACAAGTGAATTGAGAGAGGGGAAGAAGGTGACTCGAGACAGACAGAGGAAGAGAAATGTAAGAAATAGAAACTGTGAAAAGAGACAGAGAGTGGGGGACAAGCATGTGTGTGTGTCTGTGTGGGAGTTAGAAAATGAGAGAGTGGGCGAGAGACAGAGAGCAAAAGGGCATAAGTGTGTGAGAGAATGAGACGGATAGACGGGCCGTCTGATTGCCATTTGGCGTTTGACAGGCAGAGGGAGAGACCCAGCTGGGGTCACGTCACGATCTGTCTACCAAGTTATATCAGTCTGCCAACTCGGATGCAGAGAGATGAAGATATATAGAGAAAGAGAAGTTAACATAACCTTTCTCCTAATGCAGAAAGAGAGAGAGGTTTTTTTTACTTTTTATCCTACAACTTTTTATCCTACAACTGATTGCAACTTTGACAATAAAGGTCCAAAAGATGTATGTTGTGGCGCCATAGCAAACACTGATGAAAATGACCAAGTGGCTAAAATGTCTTCCTCTGTAATTGGTTTGTAAGATACTTAATATCAGCAAGTCTAAAGAGGCCTTCAAATGGCTGAAAATGGCAAAGACACCCCACTGTTTTCTCCAGCATACCAGTCAGAAAGGAGCACATTCAAATCAAGTTCCTAGCAGCCCAAATCTCATGGGAACATGAATTTGTGCATATCAATCAATCAATCAATCAATCAATCAATCAACCAATCAACCAATTAACAATTTGCCTCTCTAGAATAGAAAAAATACAAATTGGACTTTTGATGTGCATTATTATTAATATTCTTGCGATATGCTGTCCCAATGCCTGTCATGGAAATGTTTAAAATGATGCTAATGAGAAATAGTGGCAAAGATTGGCTTGATTTTATTTACCAACTGTCAGCACCAACCAGCCCATACGAGAACCTGGTCCAAGTAGTGAGGCCAAAATTGTAGATATTATAAAACTATAACTGGCACAGTGTCATAGGTCATAAATAAAGATTGCAGGATTACATAACAACATAACAGAAACACAGTAAGATAAGTGTAGCATCCTACCAGTAGGCAGAGCAGGGTCCATGGTGGGTTTTTCCCAGGAGTTGACTTGTTCCCAGGTAAATCCATTGGTTCCAAGAGAAACGCTGTACCCACAGCTGCTGTATGAATCCTCAAATGTACAGCCACCTGAACAAAGAGAGAAAAAGCTGTATAAGTTCACAGATCACACACATTTTCACTGAGCAAAGAGTTTGGCATTTAGCATCTTGTCCAATTCAACAAGGTGGGGTTGAACCACAATGCGTCATCGAGGAAGATGTGGGAAATTATTTGGACAAAATCATGCACAGAAAGCTCTCCAAATTAGGCTGGACAAGTAGACTTAACCCCTTTATCAATCTCACAACAGGAAAAATAAGAAAAAGTGGAAAGAAAGCGATTCCTAAGAACTCCCACATATTGCCTGTACATAATAGCATCAGAACTAAAGGGTTCTGAACATTTTTACCAAATACATTGAACAGATATTTCAGTCCTGATTGACTTGGTGACAACTGTTGGTCACTGATGGTAAAAGCAAGTGCATTGACCACTGGGAGCAGCAAAAAGCCTTGAGGAACGACTGTGAGAAATGTAAAAGAGTAAGAATAACTCATTTATCTGTTTAAAGTGCAGCCAAGCAAAATGTGGGCTGAGAGGATTCATTTTGTCACATTGTTTTGACTAAAAAGACAGTAAACATCTATGTTTCCTCTTCCAAATATCCATACACCATCTGTATTTTTCACATTAAATGCATTACATTATGTCCAGCATGCATGCATCAGTGACTGTGAACCCTTTGTGCGTGGGTATGCAATTTGTTTTTCATATGGGAAAGGCGGACTCCACCAGTATCAATTAAAACTATAGAGAGGAAATAACAGAATGCAAATACATCGAGTGGCTATTGCCAGCCACATAAAGAATTTGATGGGGTTTGATATAATGAAAGTTTTTCAACTTCTGTTATTCAACATATCTTTGATTAAATTCTAGACCCCAGTACATATTTTTAAAACACATCTTTAATCCCTTCTTAAATGTTTGAATTTCTAAGAAGTTTTTTGTTTTGGAAGCAGAGCTTTTATAAGCTGCTCTGGTGTTGTTAACAATATTAAACTAATTAAGTTATGAGCATGAATTGAAAGAGCCAGTGCAAGACAGACACTGTCACAGTTTATCAGAGCAGAGAAGAGAGGAGAAGAGAGAGAAGGGGGGAGCGAGAAAAATAGAACGAGAAGGAGAGAGAGCATGCCTTTATGTGAGACAGAGAGTGAGGGGCAGATGAAGAGAAATCTCCACGTGTCAACATGATTAAGTCACAGAGTCTCATCGTTATTTCATGGCCCGGCTGAGACACATTTTCCACCGCATTAGCCTTCTCTGCTAGCCTAGAGCACTGCACACACACATCCACACACATAACCACGCTTCCCTAATTAGACATATGCTTTGACACACAACCATTTTAATTTGTTTTGAAGCATTTGAAATGGGGGAACGTCATTGCTTTATTCATGAAATCACTTAATGCTTACTTTTTTATCTGCCCCTTTAATTGTTACTGTCATCTCCCGAGAGCGCATTTGTCAGTTTAGACCTCATCAGAACAAAAGAAAAACTTCTTGTCTTTCTGACTTCAACTGCAACATGCTTGTGGATTACAACGAAACCAAAGCCTGAGGACATTAGCATGACAGCAAAGTCATTCAGGACACTTCAGGTACTACATAATACTAGAAACTTGCTGAAGAAGATGTAAATCAATGCAATTGTGTAAAGTAGGTATATTTCGACAAAAAATTAGGAGACCTAAATGTGAAATGCCAAAATAAATCCTGAGAATCATAGAGAAATCAGCAGTATGACATATTAATGTACCATATTTAATGTTGGTGTGTGAATCTATCCACATCATCACCATCATCAGGTTGAGATTACCCAATACTTTCTCAGCTGTATGTCATGTTTGAACATGGTAAGCGTTTAACATCAGCCGTTTGAAATTGTCATTGTAAGCTTGTTCCTATGCTGACGTTAGCATTTAGCTCAAACCACGGCTTTGCCTCAGTACAGCCAGTTTGCCGAGGATTGTCCCGGTTTCAAACTATCTGACCCTAAAATACTAAAATGTCAACATTTTCAACATTCACTACCAAATTGTCCTGGTTCTTACCACAAATAAAATAATAATCATAACATTATACTTATTATCAGAGCTTACATAGCTGTTTGTCATGATGTTCTTCTGTTCCAGGAAGCTTACTCTTTTGAAAAGTACCTGGCAACAAAAATGCTGCATTCACGGCATTCATGGTGTTGAAAGGTTCAGCTGGTGGGTGTGCTAAGCTCTGAAATAATTGTCCCCCATCCTGATTAAAACACCTACGGTGCACGTGTGAATGTGCGGTACACTCAAGGATCTGGGATTGTGAGTCTGAAAATATGGTCACCTAAGTTATACCAAGAACGTTACATATTATTGGATACATGATGTAGTTTAGCACCAAAACTATTACAATTGTCTTCAACTTCAGCACTGGTAATATCTGAAGCTTTGGATGTTATCAATGATGTAGCAATCCGACACAATCTCAGATGAAACACACAGAACAGATACTCTATGCTGACTTTTTGTGTGTAACACTGTTAATAAATCACTCGTCTTCAGTCTACCGACTGTTACTGTACTTTGTTTGACCCTCTGGCCAGACATTCCAACAGCCAACAGCATATATACTCTAAAATGGAAAATGCAAGAACTGTATGTTATAGTTTTATTATGCCTCTTCAAGCAAGACTTGCATCAACTGGGAAGAAAGAATTAAAAAAAAAGAAAAAAGACCCATCCTATCTGTATTCTGTTTGAAAAACAACCTCCAGCAGTGGGTGAAAACTAGGAAAAACACGATTTTTCTTACAGATATGAAAATAGCTGTTATAAATTAATCAATACTGAGATAATTAGCCTTTATGGCCCCCTCGTTGTTCAGTGATCTCATTAGAAATGAAAAGAAATCAAAGTGATCTCATTAGAACAGAGTTATAAACAGGAGAGGGGGGCTGTGGGAGGATCTAGCATCAATATTCAATATCGGATCTGCAATTTTAAGACCACTATCGGGGGATGAGAGCTAAGGAGAAGTGGCTCACAGCGGTAGGCGAGACTGCGTGAGTGTGTTTGTGTGTGTGTGTGTTTATGCCCCTGATCTAGTTTTGAAAATCAGTACAACACCTCCCTCCTCGGTGCCTCATTGACGCAAACACACAAACGTAATTACACACACACGTTCTGTGTCAGAAAATCTGCATAATGAAAACATAACATTCTATATTTCTACTCTGGTGTGATCAGGAATATTGGTGTGAGCTCGTGTGTGCTTCTGTGTGTGCTTCTGTGTGTGCACGTGTATGTATATGATGGAGAGAAGACTGAGTGTGTGTATGAGTGTTTAAGTTGTAGCGGTAGGGGTTTGTGCATAAATGTATGTCACTGTGTAATGTGTGCGTGCATGTATTAGTGTGACACCAAAACAAGCAGAATCCCTTCATCTCTGCTAATTAACATCCCTGTAACCAATATGATAAAATATTGATGACTAACATGCTTATACACACACACACACACACACACACACACACACACACACACACACACACACAGAAAGAGAACAACCACCCACATGTGATCTTTATGTAAATGACAACAGCAATGTTTATCAATATATATTCCTAAGTTTCCATAAAAAGTTAACACTCCATTACTGTTTATATTCTGCAGCATTTTTGTTCTGCTGTTTGTCACTGTTTCATCCTCTATTGTCTAACAACATGCTCGCATCGAGCTGTCAACTGCTGTAGCAGTTCCCATCAGCTAGTGTGAAACAAAAAAAAAAGTTTCCTGAAAACACAACAAAATGCATCTGGCAGGTGAATGGGAAAAACTCCTTGAACCTTAATTTCAAATGAGTGTGAGATGCTCTGCTCTGATAGTCATGAATGATGGTTGGGTGTACTCTGTGGCTCAGTGAGTGAGTGAGTCAAAGTCCATAACACCTCATATTAAACATATTAACATGTTTTGACTGCACAGGGGTGAATTTAGCCCACTTCAGCTCCACCCAAGTTCCACATCTTTGACCGTTTTTGGATTAGCTGGGAGCCGGTGGAGTCACAATGGCTCGTCAGAAACATCTGGGTGACGTCACAGAAACTGTCTCCATTGTTACAAATATTAAATTACTAAACTAAACTAAAAACTATTTGACCGGTGTATTGCTGTAATCTAAACTGCAGTGTGGGAAGTGCCAGCAGCTCAGATTGCATGTACATAACAGTGTACAGCTAAGCAGCTCTCTGACATGGTGAAGGTGTTGTCACACCAGCACCAGTCTCGGCAAATGATTTCTCACTTACTTACTCTATTTAAATCCACAGATCAGTAATTGTTTCCTGTTTCCGCTCTCTTACCCTGTAACATCAGCTCCTTCTTTAGTGCTGAGTGCCTCACATTGTATATATATATATATCCAAAAGAAATGCTGTAATGTTGTTACTGCTAACCTTAATCAAGTGTTTTTATTTGACTTAAAGCAAGCGAACCTTAACTGTAGTGACAGAAGACTTAAAACCTCTAACTGGAATTAAATTGTGTTGTTAGAACCTGTTTAAAAGTCCAATATCACAAAAGTAAGTAGAAGACAGATAGGGGAAAAATGGGGATCTGTAACCACTGGAAAGATTATCATCTGGTCAAGAGGAGTACTAGCAGTAGAAATGCTGACTGAGTAGCAATAATCGATATTAGCACGAACACAAACACTGATTGAACCCTCCTTGAATCATAATCTTTGACATGTTTATTTTGGAAAGCTGCAAATGACCGGGATAAACTTTTCACCTTGCACTTGCCAAATGGAATAATTTATCAAAAACAAAGTCCCTTCAGCAGAGAGAGAAAGGAGCAGAAATCTGATTGTTGATGGTCCACAGCCAATTCAATATTTCATCTATGTGAGAGTTTGTTGAAATTTTTTTCCTTCTTTCCTGCAGCTCTGTGAATCAAACCTGTAATTCAAGCAACAGAAAAGCCTCTCCAGGCATTCAGTCGGTGTGCTGCTTCAAGCTTATTTTTCAATTGAGTCATTCTAAGCCTCTACTTAATAGTCCCAACAACAGTTTTATCCTAATTTGGCTTTTTTCAATTAAAACAGTGGCAGTTATTGTCCACAAATTAATAGGCAACAGAGAAATTTCAAGGACTTCTCCTTGTTGTTGTCGCTGCAGTTGCAATGTAATTTGTTTTGCTGTCAAAAAAACATTCTCACCAAACCTAATAAGCAGAATGGCAATTGCTTTTCTCAGAATGGAGTGTTAATGGTTTGTGCGTGTGTGTACAAGGTTGCAAAATCAGACACATTTCCAAAGGTAAGAGCACGCTGTTGAAACCCTAACCCTTAGAGATTCCTCAACCAAATCTAATTTTGACTCTTGGGTTTCAAATAATGGTATAATTTTTTCAATTTCAAGACAGCAGGTTGTCACACACAAATAACATTGAATATTCTATCATGCCAATACATAGGCCGGTTCACTGTGGCTTTTCTCACCTAGACGTGGCAGTGTCACATTCATCAACACGTTTTCATTCCCCAGTCAAGTTAACAGCAATAAATATACAACGTCTGATTACAATTTTGACATTAAGCTTGCTGAGGTTGCGCTTTGGTTAGGTTTAGGCACCAAAACTACTTGGGAAAGTTTAGTAAAAGATCCTAAATTATGTTAATTAGTCCGGTTTTACATGGGGCCGAAGTCCTGTGTTTGCATAACCCATCCCTCCTCTATCCCTCGAGCTCTGTCACTCTTTATACTGCACTTTTAAGAGTGTATTTTTAAAGTTTAGACGAGGCAAAACGTGACACGGACATGGTATCCTCTAGTAGATTGTCGTGTCTATTACAGACTTTTGCATGTTATCCTTTGTAACTCATAAAACTGTACCATCACTTTTCCCTCTGCTATATTTCAATCATTACACTGTGGTCACAGCTTTATCAGAGTTGGTATCTTGTGTGAGAATCGTTGCAATTGTCTTGTTTTAAACGTGTTTAAAGATCACATCACAATATGATTTACAGTCTTATGCTATAAAGCAATACAAAATCTGTTAACTAACATAACTATTAGTTTTATATGCAAAGAGCTTATTGGGTATTCATGCATTCAGAACGGATTTTTCTGCTTCAACTCACATCTGGTCCATTTAGACATGTGGTTATACGACATGGATCAGACTTACTCTGTATCACTGCAGCACACACTGACATTATGCAAGCAACCTGGCTTCCATCCACAAACACTCACATACGGATACAGCAAAGTGAACTCACACACACACACACACACACACACACACACACACACAAGAGCAGCAGAAATAACTCTTTGCCCTAAATATACCCACTTACACACTCACACACACACATACACACATCCAATGATAACACTTATTTAAGTAGAATCCTCTGTCTTTCTCATGTTAAGAGTTCCATCCCCTCGAGGCACCAATAGCAGCCATTAGAGGCTTTCATGTCAGCCAAAGTTAACACAGTACGACAGGACCCACAGAGTCACAAACCAGAGGGAGGCACCCCGAGGCGAACGGCTCTAAAGAGTCTGTTTACTGCTCACTTAGATAACATCTACTGATCCTGAGTGTGACTGTGTGTTCAAGTGTGTGTGTGTGGGAGCACACCGAGGACATAGCGTAGTGCTCATGAATGTGTGTGCAGAGCAGAGGTGGAAAGTAACCAAATAGCCTACTGAGGTTGCTTGAGTATTCCCATGTTATTGTACTTCTATACTTCAGAGGGGAATTTACTTTTCACTTCACTGCAGTACACTTATAAGCCTGTAGTTGAGGTTTTACATACACAATTAAGCTAAGCATATTGTTGTACACATTAAAACTAGCCTCACCTCAATCACCATTAACATTAATGGATCAGTGATATCGATCCGAAAATATCACCATTATACATATAATATTTTGTAGATCAGAATCTCAATATTATTAATATTATAATATCTATAAAGCTGATGACAAAAATTGCTAATACATTTTATTATTATGCTTATTTCCAACTTGTCTTGGTCCCAATATATATATATTCTATTTTTAAATTTTTTGGCTTTTAATTTGTGTGCATTCATATCTTGTCTCTTAGTTAACTCATATTAAATCCACTGTCAGCTAACATGCCAAGATCTTTAAATATTCCCATTAAGTCATTTAAAACCATATGCCATCTGCCCCCATGTACCCTTCGCACACGCACACACAAACACACCCTAGGGCAAACAAACTCACTGGCTAAATACTAAATGCCATTACTGCCACTCCAGTAAGCCAGGATAATAAGAGAAAGCAGATGGAGGTTCGTTCACAGCTGGGGCAGATGTGTTTCAGGTATGTGTTTGTACAGTGAATGTATGTGTGTTTGAAAGAGCCACCAAAAATGCAGAAAGAGTGCTGGTGTCAGTCCTCTCTCTTCATACAACCAAAACTTGATTGGGAGGAAAAAGCCAAAGTCGTGACGGGAGAGATTTGTGTGCGTGTCAGTGTGTGTGTCCATGAGGTGAGAGGGTAGTGGGAGAATGAATGTTTAATAGAGAAACAGATTAATACAGAAAATGTCTACTAGTGCTTTAATAAAACAGGTTCAAGTGATATAAAATGTAGGGAAGGCAGAGGGTTACAGGTTGTGTGTGTGTGTGTAAAGTAGAAGGAGCCACGGGGTCAGAAGTCAGACCAGTCTTTAACGGAGAAAGGGAACAATCTAGAATGAATTAAAGAAGCAGTGAATGTGACTAATTAAATGTATTTATTAAGAGAACAGGTTGCCAATTCTACGGGGGCAGAGGTTGTGTATGTTTGTGTGTCCTGAAAGCTTTTCATGGCGGTTTCTGCAGTTCGCATGAGAGCAGCAGGGGCAGCGGATGCCAAACAAGCAAGAAGAACTCAGATGGAAACTAAAACGGGAGAGGAGAAAGGCTGGTGTTCA